>NW_021822962.1:3207470-3465108 GCF_901001165.1 Salmo trutta
CCAGTCTACAGTCATGCCTGGCTGTCAGTTCTACCCTGCTCAGTCACCATCTACCCTGACACTGCTGATACTGTTAAACCTATCAGTCCTCTACAGCCCCAGGAACTCTGACTCAACTCCAGCACTGATGGGGCAACCAGAGGAAAAAACATTGGACCCGCTGTGTGAGGAGGAAACTGCAATAGATACAGTTACAGTGTAGCCATTGTGAAATGGCTAGCTAGTTATGGTCGAGGGTCCCTGGTTGTGAAATGGCTAGCTAGTTGTGGTCGAGGGTCCCTGGTTGTGAAATGGCTAGCTAGTTGTGGTCGAGGGTCCCTGGTTGTGAAATGGCTAGCTAGTTGTGGTCGAGGGTCCCTGGTTGTGAAATGGCTAGCTAGTTGTGGTGGAGGGTCCCTGGTTGTGAAATGGCTAGCTAGTTGTGGTCGAGGGTCCCTGGTTGTGAAATGGCTAGCTAGTTGTGGTCGAGGGTCCCTGGTTGTGAAATGGCTAGCTAGTTGTGATCGAGGGTCCCTGGTTGTGAAATGGCTAGCTAGTTGTGGTCGAGGGTCCCTGGTTGTGAAATGGCTAGCTAGTTATGGTCGAGGGTCCCTGGTTGTGAAATGGCTAGCTAGTTGTGGTCGAGGGTCCCTGGTTGTGAAATGGCTAGCTAGTTGTGGTCGAGGGTCCCTGGTTGTGAAATGGCTAGCTAGTTGTGGTCGAGGGTCCCTGGTTGTGAAATGGCTAGCTAGTTGTGATCGAGGGTCCCTGGTTGTGAAATGGCTAGCTAGTTGTGGTCGAGGGTCCCTGGTTGTGAAATGGCTAGCTAGTTGTGGTCGAGGGTCCCTGGTTGTGAAATGGCTAGCTAGTTGTGATCGAGGGTCCCTGGTTGTGAAATGGCTAGCTAGTTGTGGTCGAGGGTCCCTGGTTGTGAAATGGCTAGCTAGTTATGGTCGAGGGTCCCTGGTTGTGAAATGGCTAGCTAGTTGTGGTCGAGGGTCCCTGGTTGTGAAATGGCTAGCTAGTTGTGATCGAGGGTCCCTGGTTGTGAAATGGCTAGCTAGTTGTGGTCGAGGGTCCCTGGTTGTGAAATGGCTAGCTAGTTGTGGTCGAGGGTCCCTGGTTGTGAAATGGCTAGCTAGTTGTGGTGGAGGGTCCCTGGTTGTGAAATGGCTAGCTAGTTGTGGTCAACGGTCCCTGGTTGTGAAATGGCTAGCTAGTTGTGGTCGAGGGTCCCAGGATGTGAAATGGCTAGCTAGTTGTGGTCGAGGGTCCCAGATTGTGAAATGGCTAGCTAGTTGTGGTCGAGGGTCCCTGGTTGTGAAATGGCTAGCTAGTTGTGGTGGAGGGTCCCTGGTTGTGAAATGGCTAGCTAGTTGTGGTCGAGGGTCCCTGGTTGTGAAATGGCTAGCTAGTTGTGGTCGAGGGTCCCAGGTTGTGAAATGGCTAGCTAGTTGTTGTGGAGGGTCCCTGGTTGTGAAATGGCTAGCTAGTTGTGGTCGAGGGTCCCAGGTTGTGAAATGGCTAGCTAGTTGTTGTGGAGGGTCCCTGGTTGTGAAATGGCTAGCTAGTTGTGGTCGAGGGTCCCAGGTTGGAGCTGAGGTTGGGCCAAAGAGGGGGACAGAAGCAGCATTGTTAATAGTGCCAGTGTAGGAAGTTCTGCTCCCTTTCTGCTTAGCTTGCTATTGTTTGTCATGTAGAATGATGTACAGGAGAGGAGAGGAGAGGAGAGGAGAGGAGAGGAGAGGAGAGGAGAGGAGACGTCTCCACAGGGACAGACAGGCCCATCTGCTACTGAGCCAGGTCAGCACTTCTCTATGTCAGATACAACTCAGGACATTCCCAGTCTATGACTGCTTCCAAATGGCACCCTATTCCCTTGTATTAATTTTGACCAGGGCCTATATGGGACATACTCATACTGGACATTGACTAGTATTTCCTCATTTGTGTCATCAGAACGGAGATGCAGGCATGCAATCTGAGAGTAACAGAATAAAATCCCTATGGCAGCTCAGAGTGGGCTTTGGGTCTACAGGGAGGAGAGTTAACGGGATAGTTGGAAGACAATGGCAGGCAGCAGATCTGCTTCAGTGGGTTGGGGGGTGAGAGAGAGAGAGGAGAGAGAGAGAGAGAGAGAGAGAGAGAGAGAGAGAGAGAGAGAGAGAGAGAGAGAGAGAGAGAGAGAGAGAGAGAGAGAGAGAGAGAGAGAGAGAGAGAGAGAGAGAGAGAGAGAGAGAGAGAGAGAGAGAGAGAGAGAGAGAGAGAGAGAGAGAGAGAGAGAGAGAGAGAGAGAGAGAGAGAGAGAGAGAGAGAGAGAGAGAGAGAGAGAGAGAGAGAGAGAGAGAGAGAGAGAGAGAGAGAGAGAGAGAGAGAGAGAGAGAGAGAGAGAGAGAGAGAGAGAGAGAGAGAGAGAGAGAGAGAGAGAGAGAGAGAGAGAGAGAGAGAGAGAGAGAGAGAGACCACAGTGATATGCTACAGTGGTGTTGAATCAGACACTGCTCATTTCAGTGCCATCATTGAAAAAATTGCATCCATTTTAAATAATTTCTCACTATTTGTTTCAAACATTTTTTCCATTTTAGAAAGTTTTTTCAAATCACTTCCTGAATTGACATCAGATCAAATTAACCCCAAACCCTGTCACGTGACCTGTACAGGGAAAACTGGTATCATGCAGGAAGCGGGCATTCACCATACTTGGGCTGTGTCATAAAGAAGTGCACTAAATACAGAATAGGGTGCCATTTTGGAAGCAGCCTCTGTGATATTTTGTTACTTTTTGCAGGGAACAAGGGTTAGGTACAGTACATAACCTATACCTGGGTATAATGATAAATGACTGTGAATACAATGCAGTAGTGTTGAGTATTCGTCAGGTTTGGCTGATTTCTGAATGAGTTCAACTGGGGCGCAGCAGCACTTGGTACAGGTCATTTAGTATGGCTGTACGTCAAACACTGATTTACTGACGGACACAAATCTTCAGCTGGCAGAAAAGAAGGGGGAGATTCCACACGACGACATCACATCTGTCCTCGTCTGTCGCCTCTGCATGCGTGTGTCTGCGCGTGTGTGTGTGTGTGTGTGTGTGTGTGTGTGTGTGTGTGTGTGTGTGTGTGTGTGTGTGTGTGTGTGTGTGTGTGTGTGTGTGTGTGTGTGTGTGTGTGTGTGTGTGTGTGTCGTCCCCATCTGAACACCCTCTTCCATCTGTGAAAAACACCTCCTCTTCCTCCTGCCATTTCAGGGCTGCTAGATTATTCTCTGTCAGTCAGTCAGACAGTCAGCTGTCAGCTGTCAGAGGTGGAAATGAGCAGACGTGGGAGTTGTCCTTCATTCATCAACTGTGACAGGCCTGGCTACCTTCGCCTGGTTCTGCTTGGCTAAACCTGCTATTTCTATTGTTGCGGAGCAGACAGCACCGAAGCTACCGCATTCCGCCTGGATGAAGCAATTAACTGGGAATGAGTGGATGGCTATACTGTAGTTAAACTCTCTACAGCTCCTCGTCTCCAGGAATCAGGAACTACTGGAGCGTTGCACCCCCAACTCCTTCTGAACACATGGTCTGCGTTCCAAAAGGCACCTTATTCCCTATAAAGTGCACTACTTTGACTTGGGCCCAAAGAGCTCTGGGAAAAGGAACTACACTATAAGGAATACTTGCCATTTGGGATGCAGCGATTACATGGCCTGGAGAGGAAAGGAAGTTGAGATCTCTGTATCATAATAATATGTAGTGTAAAATGGGAGATACCGACCCTTTGGAGCCTGGAGCTGACAGTAGGAGCTGGTGTGTGATTTACTACTAACTCCTGGCTAGCAATGACTCTGTTGGACAGGTGAACAGAGTTTACAGCAAGCAGAGACCCATCCCAGCTAGCGCACAACGTTCTGAGAACCATGTGTTTCTTAACGCTTGGCGAGAGCGTAGATGTCTTATGGTTATTTTGCATGCAACCTTCCCACAACGTTCTGGGAATAGTGCAGGATAGCTGCTTGGCTTTGGAACATTCTCAGCACATTTAAGGAACTTTAAGGAACTTCTTTAACAGAACGATTCCTAAAAGTTGAAACATGGTTGCATTTAATTTCCATTTTGGTAATGTTTTAGGTACGTTCTCCAACTGATTTGACATTGGCAATGTTCTTAAATAGTTCAGAGAACATTAAGAAGCAACGTTTTTCTGTGGGAATTTCAGTACTTCAGCATAACGTTTCCTAAAGGTTTTCTCATGGTTCTGTTTAAAGTCAAGTTTTCAAATTGTTTTCAGAGAACGTTCAAAAAACGTTCAGTTTTAACCGGTCAAGAAACGTATGGCTTCGTTCCCACAACCAATGTGAAACCAATAGTGCTGAGCGATTAACCAAAATATTGGTTCTTCCTGCTCCTACTTATGCTCCTACCTATCTTTCCGATTTGGTCCTGCCGTACATACCTACACGTACGCTACGGTCACAAGACGCAGGCCTCATAATTGTCCCTAGAATTTCTAAGCAAACAGCTGGAGGCAGGGCTTTCTCCTATAGAGCTCCATTTTTATGGAATGGTCTGCCTACCCATGTGAGAGACGCAGACTCGGTCTCAACCTTTAAGTCTTTATTGAAGACGCATCTCTTCAGTAGGTCCTATGATTGAGTGTAGTCTGGCCCAGGAGTGTGAAGGTGAACGGAAAGGCACTGGAGCAACGAACCACCCTTGCTGTTTCTGCCTGGCCGGTTCCCCTCTATCCAGTGGGATTCTCTGCCTCTAACCCTATTACAGGGGCTCTGTCACTGGCTTACTGGTGCTCTTCCATGCCGTCCCTAGGAGGGGTGCGTCACTTGAGTGGGTTGAGTCACTGACGTGGACTTCCTGTCTGGGTTGGCGCTCCCTCTTGGGTTGTGCCGTGGCGGAGATCTTTGTGGGCTATACTCGGCCTTGTCTCAGGATGGTAAGTTGGTGGTTGAAGATATCCCTCTAGTGGTGTGGGGGCTGTGCTTTGGCAAAGTGGGTGGGGTTATATCCTGCCTGTTTGGCCCTGTCCGGGGCTATCATCGGATGGGGCCACAGTGTCTCCTGACCCCTCCTGTCTCAGCCTCCAGTATTTATGCTGCAGTAGTTTATGTGTCGGGGGGATAGGGTCAGTCTGTTAAATCTGGAGTATTTCTCCTGTCTTATCCGGTGTCCTGTGTGAATTTAAGTATGCTCTCTCTAATTCTCTCTTTCTTTCTTTCTTTCTCTCTCTCGGAGGACCTGAGCCCTAGGACCATGCCTCAGGACTACCTGGCATGATGACTCCTTGTTGTCCCCAGTCCACCTGGCCGTGCTGCTGCTCCAGTTTCAACTGTTCTGCCTCCGGCTATGGAACCCTGAACTGTTCACTGTGATTAATATAATTTGACCATGCTGGTAATTTATGAACATTTGAACATCTTGGCCATGTTCTGTTATAATCTCCACCCGGCACAGTCAGAAGAGGACTGGCCACCCCTCATAGCCTGGTTCCTCTCTAGGTTTCTTCCTAGGTTTTGGCCTTTCTAGGGAGTTTTTCCTAGCCACTGTGCTTCTACACCTGCATTGCTTGCCATTTGGGGTTTTAGGCTGGGTTTCTGTACAGCACTTTGAGATATCAGCTGATGTAAGAAGGGCTATATAAATACATTTGATTTGATTTGATTTAGTTAACCCACTGTTCCTAGGCCGTCATTGAAAATAAGAATTTGTTCTTAACTGACTTGCCTGGTTAAATAAAGGTAAAATAAAAAAAACATGCACATTTACTTTGTCCCTCAAGCCTTGCCTTCCCTCTGTCCTTAAGGGCCCCACAGAAGCACAGACATCATTCTTTATGAAAGAGCTTCAAAAATGAAACAGGACCTCTGTAATATAGTTTTATTCTACCCCTAACCTGAAACAATAGGTTTCCATGACGATCCTAAATGGATACGTACTGCATGTTCAGTTTGGAGGAGCAGAGGGTCATTCAGCCTGTCAGTCACAGCATCAGTTCTTAGAGGTTAGGAATGAAGAGAGTGGGACTTCTCTGGGTGGACACAGTTAAGAGGAGAGAGAGGAAGGAAGGAAAGGAGTAATGAGGGCCTGAGGTATAGTGGGATGGACGGACAGTGGGGTGGAGGGATGAGGGCTGAGGTATAGTGGGATGGACGGAGAGTGGGGTGGAGGGATGAGGGCTGAGGTATAGTGGGATGGACGGACAGTGGGGTGGAGGGATGAGGGGCTGAGGTATAGTGGGATGGACGGACAGTGGGGTGGAGGGATGGAGGGATGAGGGGCTGAGGTATAGTGGGATGGACGGACAGTGGGGCGGAGGGATGGAGGGATGAGGGGCTGAGGTATAGTGGGATGGACGGACAGTGGGGCGGAGGGATGGATGGAGGCAGTGCTAGCAGGGAGGACGGAAGACCGGTGGGAGAGATGAGGCAGTGGAAGGATGGAGGGATGGATAGATGGGTGGAGAGCTGGCAGGGGAGGAGGAACAAGGGGGTGGAGAGATAGAGGAATGGATGGAGGGTCCTGTCTCTCAAGGCCTCCACGCCTCACTGCCAGCAGTGTAAATCAGCAGGCGGCTCACGGTTTCAATGAGGTAGAAAATAAAATAATAACATAAAAGTGTCAGAGTGAAATAGAGGCTAAGAGAAGTCATTTATGATGAGTTTAAATTCTCCTTCCTCTGCAGTAGATCCACTGACCGGCTCGGATTGTCTGCTGCACACGTCGTTGATCATCCCAGCGCCTCCACCAAGTCCCAAATTACTCACATTACCCCACCTGCTGCTCATGTCACACGTATGTAATGAGTATCCTAGATTCATGTCATTATCATTCATGGAATGTTTATTGTCCCAGAGCATGTTTTATACACAGGCTAAATGTGTATCCATATTTACCTGATATGGCGTGGTGAACCAGGTTCTCAGTACTGTTTATGAAACAGGAGGTTGAACTCACTCTAATAGAAGAACCAATGGTAAACAGGAGTTAAAAATGAGTATACCTGGGTTTATAGTATTTGTTCTTTCTGCACTTGATTGAGCTTGCCTGGCGCAATGGAACCAGTGGAAGACTCCCAAAGGTGCAAACCCTGCCCATCTGGCACTCCAGGTAGGCTCAATCAAATGCTGTGGAAGAAAACAAATACTATTTGAACCCAGCTCTGCTCCCAAATCCCCAGTCTTCCATTCACTTGACCTGGGTTCAAGCTCTGACAAACAGAAAATAAATACACAGGGGATGATGGGGATGATGGGGAAGAATAGGAGACACCTGGTGGGGGGCGGAGACAAGCACAATACAGGTGAAACAGATCAGGGTGTGACACCTGGTGGGGGGCGGAGACAAGCACAAGACAGGTGAAACAGATCAGGGTGTGACACCTGGTGGGGGGCGGAGACAAGCACAATACAGGTGAAACAGATCAGGGTGTGACACCTGGTGGGGGGCGGAGACAAGCACAATACAGGTGAAACAGATCAGGGTGTGACACCTGGTGGGGGGCGGAGACAAGCACAATACAGGTGAAACAGATCAGGGTGTGACACCTGGTGGGGGGCGGAGACAAGCACAATACAGGTGAAACAGATCAGGGTGTGACACCTGGTGGGGGGCGGAGACAAGCACAAGACAGGTGAAACAGATCAGGGTGTGACACCTGGTGGGGGGCGGAGACAAGCACAATACAGGTGAAACAGATCAGGGTGTGACACCTGGTGGGGGGCGGAGACAAGCACAATACAGGTGAAACAGATCAGGGTGTGACACCTGGTGGGGGGGCGGAGACAAGCACAATACAGGTGAAACAGATCAGGGTGTGACACCTGGTGGGGGGCGGAGACAAGCACAAGACAGGTGAAACAGATCAGGGTGTGACACCTGGTGGGGGGCGGAGACAAGCACAATACAGGTGAAACAGATCAGGGTGTGACACCTGGTGGGGGGCGGAGACAAGCACAATACAGGTGAAACAGATCAGGGTGTGACAGCCTCTCTATGGGTCTGTCTGTCTGTCTGTCTGTCTGTCTGTCTGTCTGTCTGTCTGTCTGTCTGTCTGTCTGTCTGTCTGTCTGTCTGTCTGTCTCCTGACCTTGTCTTGTGTGAGTCAGCAGTCTGCGTGTTGATCCTGTACTCTCCTGTACTGCTAACCCTCTAAATCAACACAAGGTTATCTGGACAACCAGGGTTTATACTGCTGAAACCACCCACAGGCTGCGTGCCAAATGGCACCCTATTCTCTATATAGTGCTCTGCTGTTGTGGTACAAAACGTAGTGTACTATGTAGGGCCAGAGACCAGGGGCCTGTTGTCCAGTCGCAGTGTGACAGAGTTAAGCTCAGCCTTTCCACCGGTAATCTAAGCCTCATTCCTGCACTTCCTGTGATCCAGAGTCAGGGGCCCTGCGGCCGTCTCACAGCCAAGTTGTTCTATCTTGACCAGGGCTGTCCCTGGACCTGTGACAATGAGCTAGACCCTTCACAGGTGGTGTTGGTGTCACAGCCCCAAGGCACGTCTTTGTGGGGGTAAACATTTAAGAGAGAGAGAGGTGGTCTTTGCAAGGGATTTACAAGTTGGCAGCTGTTAGGTTTAAGATGTGTGTGTGTGTGTGTGTGTGTGTGTGTGTGTGTGTGTGTGTGTGTGTGTGTGTGTGTGTGTGTGTGTGTGTGTGTGTGTGTGTGTGTGTGCGTGTGCGTGTGGTTCTAGTTTGAGTCAGCATCCCTCACGTCTCATCTCCCCTGGTATACTGCCCAGCAGGGGGTCACCTCCCCTGGTATACTGCCCAGCAGGGGGTCACCTCCCCTGGTATACTGCCCAGCAGGGGGGCACCTCCCCTGGTATACTGCCCAGCAGGGTGTCACCTCCCCTGGTATACTGCCCAGCAGGGGGTCACCTCCCCTGGTATACTGCCCAGCAGGGTGTCATCTCCCCTGGTATACTGCCCAGCAGGGGGTCACCTCCCCTGGTATACTGCCCAGGAGGGTGTCACCTCCCCTGGTATACTGCCCAGCAGGGGGTCACCTCCCCTGGTATACTGCCCAGCAGGGGGTCACCTCCCCTGGTATACTGCCCAGCAGGGGGTCACCACCCCTGGTATACTGCCCAGCAGGGTGTCACCTCCCCTGGTATACTGCCCAGCAGGGGGTCACCTCCCCTGGTATACTGCCCAGCAGGGTGCCACCTCCCCTGGTATACTGCCCAGCAGGGTGTCACCTCCCCTGGTATACTGCCCAGCAGGGGGTCACCTCCCCTGGTATACTGCCCAGCAGGGGGTCACCTCCCCTGGTATACTGCCCAGCAGGGGGTCATCATTTATCCTCTAACTAGAAGAGAGAGGCAGCCTGCACTGTGGCTGGCAGTTGTCATATTACCTCCATACAGACTAACTGGATCACTGACTAACTGGATCACTGACTAACTGGATCACTGACTGACTGGATCACTGACTGACTGGATTACTGACTGACTGGATCACTGGCTAACTGGCTGACTGACTGCATCACTGGCTAACTGACTGCATCACTGGCTGGCTTACTAAGTGACTGGAAAACTAACTGGATGACCGAGAGTAAACAGGCCTGGGGGGGGGGGAGAGAGAGAGAGAGAGAGAGAGAGAGAGAGAGAGAGAGAGAGAGAGAGAGAGAGAGAGAGAGAGAGAGACCAGATCTTGTGGTTGTAAATAATGTGTGAGTGGACGTTGGGACGGGGCAGAGCAGGGCCACAATGTGGGAGAGATGTTTATAGCAGGTGGACAAACACCTGTCACTTTGATGAGACTGATTTATCCTGGGAGACATGTCAGCACATAGCTCTCTCTCCCCCGGCCGACAGACAGACAGACAGACAGACAGACAGACAGACAGACAGACAGACAGACAGACAGACAGACAGACAGACAGACAGACAGACAGACAGACAGACAGACAGACAGACAGACAGACAGACAGGACAGGCTACTACTCTACAAGGCCCATCCAGCACATGACAACCCGTCTGTCACAGCCGATACAGTAAGGGAGAAAGTCAGGAAAACCCAGTGGGAACATTCTCAGCAACAGGAGAACATACGCAGGAAATCCAGAATACTCAGACCAAGATTTTGGGAAAATGTATGGATTTTTTTCAACCCTAGTTATGGATGAGACCATGGGTTTCTTCAGGCCAGAGGGGTGAGTGGAGATGGGATCAGGCCAGAGGGGTGAGTGGAGATGGGATCAGGCCAGAGGGGTGAGTGGAGATGGGATCAGGCCAGAGGGGTGAGTGGAGATGGGATCAGGCCAGAGGGGTGAGTGGAGATGGATCAGGCCAGAGGGGTGAGTGGAGATAGGATCAGGCCAGAGGGGTGAGTGGAGATAGGATCAGGCCAGAGGGGTGAGTGGAGATGGGATCAGGCCAGAGGGGTGAGTGGAGATAGGATCAGGCCAGAGGGGTGAGTGGAGATGGGATCAGGCCAGAGGGGTGAGTGGAGATGGGATCAGGCCAGAGGGGTGAGTGGAGATGGGATCAGGCCAGAGGGGTGAGTGGAGATGGGATCAGGCCAGAGGGGTGAGTGGAGATAGGATCAGGCCAGAGGGGTGAGTGGAGATGGGATCAGGCCAGAGGGGTGAGTGGAGATGGGATCAGGCCAGAGGGGTGAGTGGAGATAGGATCAGGCCAGAGGGGTGAGTGGAGATAGGATCAGGCCAGAGGGGTGAGTGGAGATGGGATCAGGGCATAGGGGTGAGTGGAGATAGGATCAGGCCAGAGGGGTGAGTGGAGATGGGATCAGGCCAGAGGGGTGAGTGGAGATGGGATCAGGCCAGAGGGGTGAGTGGAGATGGGATCAGGCCAGAGGGGTGAGTGGAGATGGGATCAGGCCAGAGGGGTGAGTGGAGATGGGATCAGGCCAGAGGGGTGAGTGGAGATGGGATCAGGCCAGAGGGGTGAGTGGAGATAGGATCAGGCCAGAGGGGTGAGTGGAGATAGGATCAGGCCAGAGGGGTGAGTGGGGATGGGATCAGGGCACAGGGGTGAGTGGAGATAGGATCAGGCCAGAGGGGTGAGTGGGGATAGGATCAGGCCAGAGGGGTGAGTGGGGATGGGATCAGGGCACAGGGGTGAGTGGAGATAGGATCAGGCCAGAGGGGTGAGTGGAGATAGGATCAGGCCAGAGGGGTGAGTGGAGATGGGATCAGGCCAGAGGGGTGAGTGGAGATGGGATCAGGCCAGAGGGGTGAGTGGAGATGGGATCAGGCCAGAGGGGTGAGTGGAGATGGGATCAGGCCAGAGGGGTGAGTGGAGATGGGATCAGGCCAGAGGGGTGAGTGGAGATAGGATCAGGGCACAGGGGTGAGTGGAGATAGGATCAGGCCAGAGGGGTGAGTGGAGATAGGATCAGGGCACAGGGGTGAGTGGAGATAGGATCAGGGCACAGGGGTATTTTACAGGGTGTGTGGTGGAAGACTCTAGCATGGTTGAACCAGACTGAATGCAGTGATCATCACTGAGTCAATGCAGCATTCCGTTTGGTATGATTTCAACCAGTTCATCTCCCCATAGAGATGTACTAGAGAGCTCATCTCTTATCTTTGCATGGCCTTCTTCTGTGACATTAATTGTGCGCTCTATCCAACTCAATGCGTCGCCCCCCTTTCCCCTCCTCCCTGTGATATACGACCTCCTCCCTAGATGCTGCCTGCAGCTCCCTCCCAGTCAACAGCCAATTAGCACGGGCTCGAGTGAACGCTGATAGCACCAGGGAGCGGTGGGTGCGGCCGCGTGGAAACGAACGACCCCTCTGCTCTCTCAGCGCCATCGAGCCTCGGAGAATAGCTGAGGATTTACTACCCTGCCACTACCAACACCACCCATCTCACACACACACACACACATCCCAGCCTGGCCCTGCAGATGGTAATGTACCACTGACTCACAGCACTGTATTCACATCCATTAGGCAGAACAGGAAAGAAATCTCTCTACATCTCTATGAGTTTATGTTGACTTTCTCCAATTGACAAATAGACTGTCTTTACATGTGGTAAAGTCATCTGTGCAGAAGTGACATCAGAAAGTGGATCCGTCTATGACAACATTTCCACTGTAGCAGAGCATGTTCATCAGATAGCTAATGTAGGCCTACTCCAAAGGTATCATAGCAACAAGGCGTCCATTTTGGGTTTCAAATCAAAACATACTGTCACTAATATGAAACTATACTGTACATTCACCAAGTCATCTTCTGACAACTCAGCAGCCAGCAGAGGTAGGCGGCGTCCCAAATGAGACCCTATTCCTTATATAATGCACTACTTCTCTGTATGGCCCCTGGTTAAAAGCAGTGCATTATATAGGGAATAGGATGTCATTTGGGATGTGCCCCATTTGTCTTCCTCCTGAGCTGCATCTGGGGAAGTTGACCTCAATTAATACAGACTTCCATTTTAGAAAATGTCCGTGTCCAGATGTAAAGGTTTCAACGTGGGTTTATACGGTAGAAGCTTTAATGGAACTCTGACAGAGGGCCAGTTAGAGAGAGAGAGGTATATAGAAGCTTTAATGGAACTCTGACAGAGGGCCAGTTAGAGAGAGAGAGGTATATAGAAGCTTTAATGGAACTCTGACAGAGGGCCAGTTAGAGAGAGAGGTATATAGAAGCTTTAATGGAACTCTGACAGAGGGCCAGTTAGAGAGAGAGGTATATAGAAGCTTTAATGGAACTCTGACAGAGGGCCAGTTAGAGAGAGAGGTATATAGAAGCTTTAATGGAACTCTGACAGAGGGCCAGTTAGAGAGAGAGGTATATAGAAGCTTTAATGGAACGCTGACAGAGGGCCAGTTAGAGAGAGAGAGGTATATAGAAGCTTTAATGGAACTCTGACAGAGGGCCAGTTAGAGAGAGAGGTATATAGAAGCTTTAATGGAACTCTGACAGAGGGCCAGTTAGAGAGAGAGGTATATAGAAGCTTTAATGGAACTCTGACAGAGGGCCAGTTAGAGAGAGAGGTATATAGAAGCTTTAATGGAACTCTGACAGAGGGCCAGTTAGAGAGAGAGAGGTATATAGAAGCTTTAATGGAACTCTGACAGAGGGCCAGTTAGAGAGAGAGGTATATAGAAGCTTTAATGGAACTCTGACAGAGGGCCAGTTAGAGAGAGAGGTATATAGAAGCTTTAATGGAACGCTGACAGAGGGCCAGTTAGAGAGAGAGGTATATAGAAGCTTTAATGGAACTCTGACAGAGGGCCAGTTAGAGAGAGAGGTATATAGAAGCTTTAATGGAACGCTGACAGAGGGCCAGTTAGAGAGAGAGGTATATAGAAGCTTTAATGGAACGCTGACAGAGGGCCAGTTAGAGAAAGAGGTATATAGAAGCGTTAATGGAACTCTGACAGAGAGCCAGTTAGAGAGAGAGGTATATAGAAGCTTTAATGGAACTCTGACAGAGGGCCAGTTAGAGAGAGAGGTATATAGAAGCTTTAATGGAACGCTGACAGAGGGCCAGTTAGAGAGAGAGGTATATAGAAGCTTTAATGGAACTCTGACAGAGGGCCAGTTAGAGAGAGAGGTATATAGAAGCTTTAATGGAACGCTGACAGAGGGCCAGTTAGAGAGAGAGGTATATAGAAGCTTTAATGGAACTCTGACAGAGGGCCAGTTAGAGAGAGAGGTATATAGAAGCTTTAATGGAACGCTGACAGAGGGCCAGTTAGAGAGAGAGAGGTATATAGAAGCTTTAATGGAACTCTGACAGAGGGCCAGTTAGAGAGAGAGAGGTATATAGAAGCTTTAATGGAACGCTGACAGAGGGCCAGTTGGAGAGAGAGGTATATAGAAGCTTTAATGGAACTCTGACAGAGGGCCAGTTAGAGAGAGAGGTATATAGAAGCTTTAATGGAACTCTGACAGAGGGCCAGTTAGAGAGAGAGGTATATAGAAGCTTTAATGGAACGCTGACAGATGGCCAGTTAGAGAGAGAGAGGTATATAGAAGCTTTAATGGAACGCTGACAGAGGGCCAGTTAGAGAGAGAGGTATATAGAAGCTTTAATGGAACTCTGACAGAGGGCCAGTTAGAGAGAGAGGTATATAGAAGCTTTAATGGAACGCTGACAGAGGGCCAGTTAGAGAGAGGTATATAGAAGCTTTAATGGAACTCTGACAGAGGGCCAGTTAGAGAGAGAGGTATATAGAAGCTTTAATGGAACGCTGACAGAGGGCCAGTAAGAGAGAGAGGTATATAGAAGCTTTAATGGAACTCTGACAGAGGGCCAGTTAGAGAGAGAGGTATATAGAAGCTTTAATGGAACGCTGACAGAGGGCCAGTTAGAGAGAGAGGTATATAGAAGCTTTAATGGAACGCTGACAGAGGGCCAGTTAGAGAGAGAGGTATATAGAAGCTTTAATGGAACGCTGACAGAGGGCCAGTTAGAGAGAGAGGTATATAGAAGCTTTAATGGAACTCTGACAGAGGGCCAGTTAGAGAGAGAGGTATATAGAAGCTTTAATGGAACGCTGACAGAGGGCCAGTTGGAGAGAGAGGTATATAGAAGCTTTAATGGAACTCTGACAGAGGGCCAGTTAGAGAGAGAGGTATATAGAAGCTTTAATGGAACTCTGACAGAGGGCCAGTTAGAGAGAGAGGTATATAGAAGCTTTAATGGAACGCTGACAGAGGGCCAGTTAGAGAGAGAGGTATATAGAAGCTTTAATGGAACGCTGACAGAGGGCCAGTTAGAGAGAGAGGTATATAGAAGCTTTAATGGAACTCTGACAGAGGGCCAGTTAGAGAGAGAGGTATATAGAAGCTTTAATGGAACGCTGACAGAGGGCCATTTCCCTCAGTAAGCCTGCCCTGCCTGGGGATAGCAGCACATAAATAACACTGTTATTCCCCGACAGAAAGCCTCAATGACGCCGGGCGCTGATCTATGACTGAATAACCAGAGCAGAGGAAAAGAGGAAGGACCTGGCTGCTTGATGAAGACTACAGCACCTCTCCAACGTGGTGTAGAAGTCTACCCCCAACCACAAGTACATCAGGTAGAGAGAACATGAAAGGTCTTCCCAATAGGGGGATTCATTGTGGGACAGTGGCCAGGCTCTCTGGGTGGAACCAGTGTAGGGTTGTACAATTCTGGTAACGTTCTCCAAATTCACAGGTTTTCCAGAAATCCAAGTTGAGAAGATTCCCGCAATCAACACGGAATCAACAGGACATTTAGAATCCTTTACCCAGGATGTCTAGAAAACCTGGGGATTTGGGGAAAGTTACCCACATTTTTCAAACTGAAACCTGGCTTGGAGGCCAAGGAGGATCTTGTTTGTGATACACGGATTAATACCAGGATGCTTCCAAAATCCTCTCTGAAATGGTGTCTTGCCAAAGACAGATTAAGGAATTCTCCAAGCTTTGTTTTTCTTCTTTTGTCTTCTCTCTCTCTCCCCATCATTCCTCAGTGGATGAAACTGTATGTTCGGCTGGTAAAACTTACCTTTTATGGTTGCAAGTATTAATTAGTGATATTCTGGTGTCATTAGTGCATTTTAGTGCTCTGAAGATTAATATCAAGGTGGCATTTATCTATGAAACATTATATCTTGCTACATTGTGATAAAAGAGCCTGTATATTCTGGGCCTATGGCTGTCCAAAGCTGAGGTGTGCGTGAAGTCCACGTCCATTAACAAAATACTTTATTAGCGTCATTAAAGGGAGGCAATATTTAGCCTAACTTGCATTTGGCAGCCTAACCTCATATCCTAGTCTACTGCATCTTAGAGAGCTGGGGCCCTATGTGGCAAACCTCTCAGAGTAGGAGTGCTGATCTAGGATCAGGTCCACTCTGGCCATCTAATTGTGTTCATTGTGACCTAAAAGACAAAAAATGATCCTAAATCAGCTTTCATGTCCTAGGGGGAAAAGCCAGGGGTTCACAGATGAGGAGATAACCTGCAATACGTCTGGAAATTGTTGTTATTATGATATGCCTGAAATGTCATGACTCAATGTGTAGAACCAAGCAGAGAATATCACAGCTCCATCATACAACCCATGTAATGCTTCCTGAATGTGATGTTAGCTCAGTGCAACTGATCTGATGGCTCTGTTATGCCTGCAGAATGGTCCGGTTCAAATGTTCCCTCTGATTTCCAAATGGGACATATGAAAACACCAGCTCCACAGGGCACAGCAGAGCTCATAGTCCCTCATGGCTCCGTTCCAATGGCACCCTATTCACTATAGGGCTCGGGTCCACAGCTCCACAGGGCACAGCAGAGCTCATAGTCCCTCATGGCTCCGTTCCAATGGAACCCTATTCACTATAGGGCTCGGGTCCACAGCTCCACAGGGCACAGCAGAGCTCATAGTCCCTCATGGCTCCGTTCCAATGGAACCCTATTCACTATAGGGCTCGGGTCCACAGCTCCACAGGGCACAGCAGAGCTCATAGTCCCTCATGGCTCCGTTCCAATGGAACCCTATTCACTATAGGGCTCGGGTCCACAGCTCCACAGGGCACAGCAGAGCTCATAGTCCCTCATGGCTCCGTTCCAATGGAACCCTATTCACTATAGGGCTCGGGTCCACAGCTCCACAGGGCACAGCAGAGCTCATAGTCCCCTCATGGCTCCGTTCCAATGGAACCCTATTCACTATAGGGCTCGGGTCCACAGCTCCACAGGGCACAGCAGAGCTCATAGTCCCTCATGGCTCCGTTCCAATGGTAACCTATTCACTATAGGGCTCGGGTCCACAGCTCCACAGGGCACAGCAGAGCTCATAGTCCCCTCATGGCTCCGTTCCAATGGCAACCTATTCACTATAGGGCTCGGGTCCACAGCTCCACAGGGCACAGCAGAGCTCATAGTCCCTCATGGCTCCGTTCCAATGGTAACCTATTCACTATAGGGCTCGGGTCCACAGCTCCACAGGGCACAGCAGAGCTCATAGTCCCCTCATGGCTCCGTTCCAATGGCAACCTATTCACTATAGGGCTCGGGTCCACAGCTCCACAGGGCACAGCAGAGCTCATAGTCCCTCATGGCTCCGTTCCAATGGCAACCTATTCACTATAGGGCTCGGGTCCACAGCTCCACAGGGCACAGCAGAGCTCATAGTCCCCTCATGGCTCCGTTCCAAATGGAACCCTATTCACTATATAGTGCACTACGCATAGGGCTCGGGTCAAAAGTAGTGCACTACAATATATAGGGGAAATGGTGCCTTTTGGGACAAGGAGCCCTGGCTCTGCTCCAATATCCATACTAGCATACTACTTAGAAGGAAGTGAAGCGATGTACTGGACATGCGTTCTAAGTGGTGGCCTCAGAATGTGTGGAAATGGAACATTTAGCTGCATATCTCTCTTGTAACTCCCTGTCTGTTGCACAGCCATATAACCACTCCTCCCTCTTCTCCTTCCTCTCCATATTCACTGTAATATATTCGATAACTAATTATGGTAATTCATGACATCTCCAATTAGCTGTGGGCTTTATCGCCCCGCGGTGCCGTAAAGATCTGGATTTATGTTTGGCTTGAATGTCACCCAGAGGACAGGCAGTGGACTGCTGCTACATCACTCAGTTGAACAAAACACAGACATTTTACTGGTGAGGAGAGAGGGAGGGGGGAGAGAAACCGAGAAAGAGAGAAATAAAGAGATAAAGAATGAAATAGTGAGTGGGGAGAACAGAGGGAGCGAAGAGGTGGGCAGGGGGAGAAGGGTGAGAGCGAGATAGAGGGTAAGAAGAGAAAGAGAGAGAACGAGAGGGTGAGGACAGAGCGAGAGGGTAAGAAGAGAGAGATAGAGCTAGAGGGTAAGAAGAGAGAGATAGAGCTAGAGGGTAAGAAGAGAGAGAGAGAAATAGAGGGCAAGAGAGAGTGAGAGGAGAGAAAGCCACTGTAGACTATTGAGATGCAGACAGAATAATATGCCTTCCACAACACAGACTCAGGCCCAGAGGTCAGAGCCCAGATCCTGCCTGCCAAACAGCCCCTCAGAGGGCCATTACCCCCACTGCTGACGGTGGGTCGTCCTCACCATTTCAATCAGGCACACAGCAGGACTGCCCATCTGCCACACAGGGCTCCTCTGCAGGGCCCCAGTCTCTCAGGTATTATAAAACCAACACAGAACTTCCATGGTTGCTTTGTCTCTCTTCCTCCCATGTTGTTTCTCTCCTCCTAACTTTATACAGGTTCACTCAGATCTCTCATCTTTTTAATCAAGCCTTCTCACTTCAACAAGCACAGACCTTTCTACGTCCCAAATGGCAGCCTATTCCCCATATAGTGCACTGTTTTTGACCAGAGCCTTATGGGTAATGCACTATGTAGAGTAGGGGAATAGGGTGTTATTTGAGACAGACTTTTAATGAAGTCTATTCACTTCCACAGGCACAGACATTCCCCCGTATCAGCAGCAGCGTAGCGGGGCTGTTCCTTAATGATATGGTCCAGTAGCCTAAAGCAGGCCAACTTGGCTCATCAGGAAATTCATTATCCCACTTCTTACACATCTTGAGAAAATACAGACGATTTACCAGTGTGTGAAAAGGCTAAGAGTGGGTTTACACAGGCAGTCCAATTCAGATTGTTTTGCCCAATTATTCACAAAATATCTGATCCTGTTGGTAAAAAAATACAAATGATTGTCAAAAGATCAGAATTTGTCTGCCTGTATAAACGCAGCCTAAAGGAATCAGGGGAATCCTAGGACTGGTTTCTCAGAGTAAACCTAATCAAAGACTGAAACGCTATTCCATGGAACATGCTTTTAGTCCAGGGTTGTTCTTAGTTTGAGTCTGGGAAACCAGACAGTTTGTTTCTCTAAATCAATTAAATGAATGTAATGAGGTAGAATACTATTTATCTTACAGGCAAGCTCACTTTTATAACTATATACACACAAATAACAATACCACCCACATCAAATGCATGCCAGAGTGTAGTCCATAGAGATGATATTACAGTGAGTTGTAATTCATGGTAGTCTCTGTGAAGGAACACAGGTTCTGACATCATCAGTGGGGAAAAGCTGAACCAGTTGAGCTGTTAGAATTACTGCAGACAGGGACTCTGATGCCACCTGGTGGTTGGTTTTTCATACTGCACAGCAGAATACACAGGGTAGAAGAGGCACTGACCTTGGATCAGCTTGCTATCACCCAATCCTCAGCAGGTCATAAGGGGGTAAATGGGAAACTGACCTGAGAGAAGTGTCTAGTAGAGGCAATGTGATCCAACTGTGCATGGAATGGCATGCAAACAAACCAACAACCAGGAGCAGTATCAAGTATTTATGAAATATGCCTGACCACTAATATACACATGTATTTCTCAGCCAAAGACTCCATAAGCGATTCATTCTAGACAGATCACAATACAAAGACTCCATAAGCAATTCATTCTAGACAGTTCACAATATAAAGACTCCATAAGCGATTCATTCTAGACAGTTCACAATACAAAGACTCCATAAGTGATTCATTCTAGACAGTTCACAATATAAAGACTCTGTATCAAAAAGGAAAATGCAGCGATAATAAATGATAAACAAAAGCAGTTTATATTTTTCATTTTGCTACAGACAGTTGGCTTTGCTGCTGAGCTCAGCGTCCCCTTCAGATACGGTCTGTTTCCATGCATCTCACATGGAAGATGATTGGATTTAGATGCCCTGAAACAGAACACAAAAACACTACACAGTGTTGCTGGAATAGCCCAACAATTACTTCCCCCATGACTGAGTTGCATGATAAAATACCTACTCAGGCGGGTTTAAATGGCGTACAACTCCATGAGGTACTCTTTAGGAACGATGCCAACAGACCCCTTCATCTCCCCGATCCACCAACCATAGTTCTGGTACTCCTGGTAGAGGAGAGAACAGAGACAGAGTAAACAGAGAGAGAAAGACAACAGAGAGAATAAAGAGTAAACCGAGAGGAAAGAAAACAGAGAGAGAGAAAGCGAGAGAGAGAAAACAGAGCAAAGTAGAGAGAACAGAGTGAGTTGTATCAATGTTGTATCATTGAATACACTACATTTGTTGTAAAAAAAAAATGAAAACAGAGGAGATGCATCTTGAGCTAATACACGTTCTTAAGTCTCAGACACGGTTACACACCACACTGGAGAACCATCACCAGTCCACACAGATATGAGCCCAGTTAGGCAGCAGAGCAGCGTGTGGCTGATGCCCCATACAGCAGCAGCCTCTCTCCCACCCACTCGCTTCTTTTTCTCACTTCCTAGGAGCCTGACCTCACATGAAAGTCTTCCCTGGGGCTGACAGACACTGGGGCTGGGGGGCTGAGAGTTCAAAGACTCCCATGTAGGGCCCAGAGTTTCTCCTGGTCAGGGTGATACTCCTGGCCTGCTCACATAATACAGAGACTAGTGGATGTTGGTAACGTGTCCATGTTGAGGACTTCAGGTCAGGCATGATGAAGGGCAGTCTGATGATAGAGGTGTATATGCTGCCACGTTAGTGCTGGTCCACGGCAATACTAGCCAAATGTAGCACCCTGGGCCAGAGCTATACCAGTCGTATGTAACACCCGGGACCAGAGCTATACCAGCCATATGTAACACCCGGGACCAGAGTTATACCAGCCGTATGTAACACCCGGGACCAGAGCTATACCAGCCATATGTAAACACCCTGGACCAGAGCTATACCAGCCATATGTAACGCCCTGGACCAGAGCTATACCAGCCATATGTAACACCCTGGACCAGATCTATACCAGCCATATGTAACACCCGGTACCAGATCTATACCAGCCATATGTAACACCCGGGACCAGAGCTATACCAGCCATATGTACCACCCTGGACCAGAGCTATACCAGCCATATGTAACACCCCTGGACCAGAGCTATACCAGCCATATGTACCACCCTGGACCAGAGCTATACCAGCCATATGTAACACCCCTGGACCAGAGCTATACCAGCCATATGCAACACCCCTGGACCAGAGCTATACCAGACTTATGTAACACCCTGGACCAGAGCTATACCAGCCATATGTACCACCCTGGACCAGAGCTATACCAGTCATATGTAACACCATGGACCAGAGCTATACCAACCACGTGACACCCTGGGCCAGAGGTAAACCATCCATATGTAACGCCCTGGGCCAGAGCAATACCAGTCATATGTAACACCCTGGACCAGAGCTATACCAACCACGTGACACCCTGGGCCAGAGGTACACCATCCATATGGACCAGAGCTAAAGCCACATAGAGGGAAAACTGTGTCCGAAGACGATGCCATGCAGAGAGCTGAAGCCAATTACCACATCTAATTAACTAGACACATTAGTGTTTATGCCATTATGTGAATGTCACAATCGTCTTATTAATGTGTGACATGATGGAATTGACATTTGGTCCCAACCCCCTGGGGGTGATACAGGGTTCTGTGTGTGTTGTAGAGGTCAGCCACACCTCAGTGTGGTGTGGACCAGGACCAGGACCAGGACCAGCCCAGTGTTGTCTGCTGCTAGGTAAGTCATGGCTGCCTGAGTGAGTGTTGGGGGCTGGAAGCTGGGCCTCAGTCACTAATACACTGGAGGTATATGGGACTTATGAGGAAGGGAGGGAGCACAGACCCCACACTGTGACAACATATGAGCACACACACACACGTTTTGTGTGCAGCAGGTTACTTTAGGTTAGATAGCCTGACAACACCCTCTAACAGTCTGGGGGGTCTGGTAGCTGTATTAGGGGTGGGGGCCCACTGTTCGCTCAGGCTATTCCTGGTCTCTGGATAGTGGGAGGGTGTGTGTGTGTGTGCAGCCCTTCCTCCTGATGCAGCTGGTCTGTGTGAGCGTCCAGACAGGTTTTATGGTCATTCCCTCCCAGCAGACCACAACCCCCAACACCAAGGTTCCAGGTCAACTAAAGGCTCTTTCAGTCTGCACACTGACCCAATGAAAGGACAACTTGATTCCTGCTTCTCTTCAATACAGGGAAAGAAGCAGGATGTGGGCTGTTGTGTTTACATGTTTGTCTACTATGCACATTGGCATTGCACAGCATCTCTGATCATTCACCCTTTCAGGTAGAATTAAAAACGTTGGACATAGAATGATAACAGATTAATAAAAAATGTAAATCATTACACAGTAATAAACTGCACTGTTGGTAAAGAGGCGGTCAGTCATTTTCAGAAACTGAAGCTGACAGTTCTTATATCAACCACTAGATGGCAGGCTTGATCATGAATAACAGCACTCTTGTTGAGTCTCAGTAGAAAACCTGTATATTTCATCCAGCCCTTCAGACTGAACACACGAGGAGCTTCCCCATTGACCACTACATTGTATTCTCCACACAAGAGACTGATGTGAAACACTGCAGAGTTCAATTATTTTGGCCAGCGACGCTCCGCAAATACATCCGTCATTAAATCACTAAGAAAGTCAATGGGTGATGGAGGTATAGACGATGTACAGTGGGTTACGCAGCCTTCAATTACAACATATTGGAGATATTATTTAAATGGCTGATTACACATCAACAATGTAACAATGTTTAATCCATTCATGGATTCATATTTTAGGCCAGTCCACACAGTCGCTCTTTAATTCCCCACACCTGGTACACCAACACCCCTCCTACATCTCACCAGCTGACAAGCCTGGGAAACTGGGCTCGCACCACACGTCCTCGCCTGGTCTGAACGGAGTGGAGGACGTTTCCTGAGAACACACATCCCCATTAAGGCCATGCCTGGCTAGGTGAGAGGGACACCTAGCCAAGAACACTAAAAACCTTTCCATTGTGACACAACTAATCCCCATCACACAGAGGCCAGAGAGAGAGAGGCTGCATCCTTTAAGGCACCTTATTCCCTACATAGTACACTGCTTGTCACAAAGCCCTATGGGTCAGTAGTGTCCTATGGGTCCTGGTCAAAAGTAGTGCACTATGTAGGGAATAAGGTGCCATTTGGGACACAGGCAGAGAGAGGGCTCAGATCCAGGCCATCCTCAGCCTGCCTTTCACCAGTTCAGGCTTCGGGCCAGCCGCTGCCAGTAAGGATATGAAATGTCTACTCCTCAGAGGGCCCAGGAATATCTGACCACTTTAGGTGGTCTGTCTGGTGCAGCCATTCATAGAGCCCTTTAGAAATACCAGAGAATCTAGTAACACTTGGCATAAGAGGGCATACCAGCTGTCTTGTAAGGAGAAGATAACTAGGTAATATAAATGTTTTAACTCTCATGTTAATGCTTATCACCTGCTTAGGATTGTTAGATCACTATTTCCTATGTCAGGGAACAGATCAAGCCATTGTGGAAGATATTCATTATTAAATATGTGCATCATGTGAGTCTCCTCTGTATATAAAGGTGAAATAAAAAATATAGCTCTTCACAACAAGCAGGACCCGCGCCGGGCAGGACCCGCCCGCGCCGGGCAGGACCCGCGCCGAGCAGGACCCGCGCCGAGCAGGACCCGCGCCGAGCAGGACCCGCGTCGAGCAGGACCCACGTTGAGCAGCCTTAAGCCTGTGAAAAGGAGATAATCCTAAACCTCTAGGGACTGCTGATGATCCCTGTCTGGAGGTGAGAGTGAGGATGAGGAGGGTTGGTTCCTCCAGCCCAGACCTACCTTACTGAGGATGTAGATGGAGTCTCCCCGTTTGAAGGACAGCTCATCTGGTTGATCTCCTGTACAGTCCCATATCCCCTGATAGTAGTTCTGGTAGTCTGTGGCCTTATTCACTAGATAGACAGAGAGAGATTATAGGAGAGAGATGGCTCACTCAAAATGTTCCCCAGTCTCTACAGTACATGGGTGGTTATTGTGATGTCATGGTGTGTAACCTACTGAGGTGGTAGAGAGCCAACAAGAGGTCTTCCTCTGACAGAACAATAGACTAGTCATCTGTCCCTCCCTGTCGCCCTCTCCTCCTTTATGTTCTGTGCCCAGATATCTGACTGATTACTTTCCCCATGTTAGAGATGTACACAATCCCAGCACCAGATGAGGTGTTGCTGATGTGTGCTGATACAGGTTCAGGAGTAATGCTGGGAAAGGTACTGTGTTGTGTACTGGAGCCTCAGAGTGGAATGTGTTGCCTCTGCCCATAAAAACCAGGTCCTCTCTGGGCAACTTTAAAAATGACATTTGACAGCCCATTTGACTGTACCTTACGATACAACTGCAATGATAGATATTCTTCTTCTGTGTTTTATTATCTTCCTGTCATACGGTGTTCAACCTGTTGGATGTTGCCCATCTGATCCCAAGAAGACCACAATGGAAATAAGTCCCCGACCCTGTTTTCCTCCATGATTTTACTCATGTGCATGTATGGATTTTCAAGATTTATGTGGGCTTGTTTTATTTTTATGATCTAATGAATAAACTAAACTTGCTCTGTTTTCTCCTATGAAATGTATAGAGGATTGAGCCTCTGCAGCTTGTATACATGGTAACAACAGTCAGAGTGGAACATTTCTTGTGTGAGTGGTTAAATGTAGCTTTCAGTTTGTTTGTACTGACGTCATGCAAAGGCATGTGGTTTTCTGAAATGCAGAACTAGTAGGATCTAACTGAAATGTGTTTATTTCAAGAAAAGTGTGCAATGCCTCTGAGTTGCTTTTTCACAGGGACTTCCTCTCCATGTCATCATGACTTCCCTTTCACAGTGTATCTCAGAAGGCCTTCTCTCTAAACTGGCATCCTCTTCTTGATTCTACAGTGATCTGAACCACTCTGAAGTCTGTGTTTGGTGAGGTTAAAGGATGAGAGGCAGGGGGTGCAGGCAGGTCTCTCTCTCCACCTACCTGTAGCTGTAGTGGGTGGGGTGGGTTTGCTGTGTGGCGTGGGGGGTTCCACCTTGGGCTTTGGAGGTGTGGGCAAGGGAGGAGTGGACATGTCCTCCTCTGTTGGGAGAGATAAAAAGAGAGAGATAAATCCTAATGAATGACATCACATGAACATGGGGGACCTGATCCTAGATCAGCTCTTCTACTCTGAGACTATGTAAATGGCCCCAGGACAGAGAGAGGGTCAGATGTGGGTCTGAATAACATGAGGAATGTAAATGGCCCCAGGACAGAGAGAGGGTCAGATGTGGGTCTGAATAACGTGAGGAATGTAAATGGCCCCAGGACAGAGAGAGGGTCAGATGTGGGTCTGAATAACATGAGGAATGTAAATGACCCCAGGACAGAGAGGGGGTCAGATGTGGGTCTGAATAACGTGAGGAATGTAAATGGCCCCAGGACAGAGAGAGGGTCAGATGTGGGTCTGAATAACATGAGGAATGTAGATGACCCCAGGACAGAGAGAGGGTCAGATGTGGGTCTGAATAACATGAGGAATGTAAATGACCCCAGGACAGAGAGGGGGTCAGATGTGGGTCTGAATAACATGAGGAATGTAAATGGCCCCAGGACAGAGAGAGGGTCAGATGTGGGTCTGAATAACATGAGGAATGTAAATGACTCCAGGACAGAGAGAGGGTCAGATGTGAATCTGAATAACATGAGGAATGTAAATGACCCCAGGACAGAGAGAGGGTCAGATGTGGGTCTGAATAACATGAGGAATGTAAATGGCCTCAGGACAGAGAGAGGGTCAGATGTGGGTCGGAATAACATGAGGAATGTAAATGACTCCAGGACAGAGAGAGGGTCAGATGTGGGTCTGAATAACGTGAGGAATGTAAATGACCCCAGGACAGAGAGGGGGTCAGATGTGGGTCTGAATAACATGAGGAATGTAAATGGCCCCAGGACAGAGAGAGGGTCAGATGTGGGTCTGAATAACATGAGGAATGTAAATGGCCCCAGGACAGAGAGAGGGTCAGATGTGGGTCTGAATAACATGAGGAATGTAGATGACCCCAGGACAGAGAGAGGGTCAGATGTGGGTCTGAATAACATGAGGAATGTTAATGACACCAGGACAGAGAGAGGGTCAGATGTGGGTCTGAATAACATGAGGAATGTTAATGACACCAGGACAGAGAGAGGGTCAGATGTGGGTCTGAATAACATGAGGAATGTAAATGACTCCAGGACAGAGAGAGGGTCAGAAGTGGGTCTGAATAACATGAGGAATGCAAAGCCCCAGCTAGTCAGCCACACCTGTTGTTTAACACGCTTGTAACATACAAGTCACACAAGCTGCAAGAGCATGTCCCAAATGACACCCTATTCCCTTTATAGTGCACTACTTTTGACAGGGTGTGTGTGTGTACATACACACACACAAAGTTTTAAGCGAAAATTGAAAAAAAGGGGCTAATGCTTAAGAGGTTTTAATCAGCACAAGTTTTCAGCTGTGCTAACATAATTGCAAAAGGGTTTTCTAATGATCAATTAGCCTTTTAAAATGCTAAACTTGGATTAGCTAACACAACGTGCCATTGGAACACAGGAGTGATGGTTGCTGATAATGGGCCTCTGTACGCCTATGTAGACAATCCATAAAAATACAAATCAGGCGTTTCCAGCTACAATAGTCATGTACAACATTAACAATGTCTACACTGTATTTCTGATCAATTTGATGTTATTTAATGGACAAAAAATGTGCTTTTCTTTCGAAAACAAGGACATTTCTAAGTGACCCCAAACTTTTGAACGGTTGTGTGTGTATGCATGTATGCATGTAAGAATGTATGTATGTATGTATGTATGTATGTATGTATGTGTGTATGCATGCATGTATGTATGTGAGAGACAGAGAGACAGAGAGACAGAGAAATATTAGTAAACAGTAGTCAGTAGTTGCACCTCAATCAATTAACATAAACAAATAGCTGTAAACTGTTACTATGGTGTTGTGAGAGGGATTTAACCTGGCTGAGGACTGTTACTATGGTGTTGTGAGAGGGATTGACCCTGGCTGAGGACTGTTACTATGGTGTTGTGAGAGGGATTGACCCTGGCTGAGGACTGTTACTATGGTGTTGTGAGAGGGATTGACCCTGGCTGAGGACTGTTACTATGGTGTTGTGAGAGGGATTTAACCTGGCTGAGGACTGTTACTATGGTGTTGTGAGAGGGATTTACCCTGGCTGAGGACTGTTACTATGGTGTTGTGAGAGGGATTGACCCTGGCTGAGGACTGTTACTATGGTGTTGTGAGAGGGATTGACCCTGGCTGAGGACTGTTACTATGGTGTTGTGAGAGGGATTTAACCTGGCTGAGGACTGTTACTATGGTGTTGTGAGAGGGATTTACCCTGGCTGAGGACTGTTACTATGGTGTTGTGAGAGGGATTTACCCTGGCTGAGGACTGTTACTATGGTGTTGTGAGAGGGATTTAACCTGGCTGAGGACTGTTACTATGGTGTTGTGAGAGGGATTTACCCTGGCTGAGGACTGTTACTATGGTGTAGTGAGAGGGATTTAACCTGGCTGAGGACTGTTACTATGGTGTTGTGAGAGGGATTTACCCTGGCTGAGGACTGTTACTATGGTGTTGTGAGAGGGATTTAACCTGGCTGAGGACTGTTACTATGGTGTTGTGAGAGGGATTTACCCTGGCTGAGGACTGTTACTATGGTGTTGTGAGAGGGATTTAACCTGGCTGAGGACTGTTACTATGGTGTAGTGAGAGGGATTTACCCTGGCTGAGGACTGTTACTATGGTGTTGTGAGAGGGATTTAACCTGGCTGAGGACTGTTACTATGGTGTTGTGAGAGGGATTTACCCTGGCTGAGGACTGTTACTATGGTGTTGTGAGAGGGATTTACCCTGGCTGAGGACTGTTACTATGGTGTTGTGAGAGGGATTTAACCTGGCTGAGGACTGTTACTATGGTGTTGTGAGAGGGATTTACCCTGGCTGAGGACTGTTACTATGGTGTTGTGAGAGGGATTTACCCTGGCTGAGGACTGTTACAATGGTGTAGTGAGAGGGATTTACCCTGGCTGAGGACTGTTACTATGGTGTTGTGAGAGGGATTTAACCTGGCTGAGGACTGTTACTATGGTGTTGTGAGAGGGATTTACCCTGGCTGAGGACTGTTACTATGGTGTTGTGAGAGGGATTTAACCTGGCTGAGGACTGTTACTATGGTGTTGTGAGAGGGATTTACCCTGGCTGAGGACTGTTACTATGGTGTTGTGAGAGGGATTTAACCTGGCTGAGGACTGTTACTATGATGTAGTGAGAGGGATTTAACCTGGCTGAGGACTGTTACTATGGTGTTGTGAGAGGGATTTAACCTGGCTGAGGACTGTTACTATGGTGTTGTGAGAGGGATTTACCCTGGCTGAGGACTGTTACTATGGTGTAGTGAGAGGGATTTACCCTGGCTGTGGACTGTTACTATGGTGTTGTGAGAGGGATTTAGTCTGGCTGTGAACTGTTACTATGGTGTTGTGAGAGGGATTTAACCTGGCTGTGGACTGTTACTATGGTATTGTGAGAGGGATTTACCCTGGCTGAGGACTGTTACTATGGTGTTGTGAGAGGGATTTACCCTGGCTGAGGACTGTTACTATGGTTCTGTGAGAGGGATTTACCCTGGCTGAGGACTGTTACTATGCTATTGTGAGAGGGATTTACCCTGGCTGAGGACTGTTACTATGGTGTTGTGAGAGGGATTTAGTCTGGCTGAGGACTGTTACTATGGTATTGTGAGAGGGATTTACCCTGGCTGAGGACTGTTACTATGGTGTTGTGAGAGGGATTTAGTCTGGCTGAGGACTGTTACTATGGTATTGTGAGATGTATTTAACCTGGCTGAGGACTGTTACTATGGTATTGTGAGAGGGATTTAACCTGGCTGAGGACTGTTACTATGGTATTGTGAGAGGGATTTACCCTGGCTGAGGACTGTTACTATGGTGTTGTGAGAGGGATTTACCCTGGCTGAGGACTGTTACTATGGTGTTGTGAGAGGGATTTACCCTGGCTGAGGACAGAGGGAGCAGAGAGAGGAGAAATGTACAGTCAACATCACACCACCCTGCCTGGCTGAGTCCCAAATGGCCTGCTATTCCCTTTATGAGGCACTACTTTTTCATCAGGGTCCATTGGGCTCTGGTCAAGAGTAGTGCACTAGAAAGGGAAAAGGGTACTATTTGGTCCTCCTCACCTATCTATCCCCATAATAAAGATAGTAGTAATAATATTACAGAGCCAGAGCATAGAGGATGTGTGTCAAACAGGAAGCATCCAATCAAACAGTCCTCTAGTTGAACAGGATTCTTGGTTACATTCTCTGACAGAGTACACAGTGTGTCTGTCTGTGTGTGAGAAATGGCAGACCTGGGAGTTCTTCGTAGATGTCATCGTCAATAGGCTCCGCCTCGACAGCGCCAATGTCATCGTACATCTCTTGATCCTCCTCGTCCAACGGAATGACCCCTGACATGTCTGCAAACACACACAGCCACACACACACACACACACACACACAGCCACAGATTAAATAAGGGAATTAGTCTATACTGGTTACTATTAAAATATTCATAAAAGACTTGACATGAAAAGTACATGGGATAAAATATGAGGTCTAATGGTGAGTATTACAAACCTCTCAACACAAAATCTATCTGCTCCACCCATTCCTCTGCCTCTTTCTGAGATGACGCACAGAACTGAGAGAGCGAGAGAGCGAGAGAGCGAGAGAGAGAGAGAGAGAGCGAGCGAGAGAGAGGAAATCGACAGTCAGTAGTTGCACCTAAATGAATTAACATAAACAAATAGCACTGTATTTATGCATTAGCTAAACTTTCCTCAAGGAAGGAAAAAAACTAGCTAAGAAACCTGAATATGTATGTGAGAAATACTTTAACAAAACTCTAAATGTGTGTGTTTTGCATCATCATTATGATGTGGTCAGTGGCACTTTGCTTCTTGAAAGTTCAATCTTTTGAAAAATTGACTGCTGACATGCAAAACATTTTGGGACTGTATCAAGAGTGGACTAATAAAAAATAAAATAAATATAGTTTGAGTGGATTTTCCCTTTAAGGCGTAAATCATAGTTCACAGACACCAGATAGTCCGGCGTCCCATTGGGACATAGCTACGAGACTCTGAGACCACCATCTGTGGGGAACGCACAGTCCGAACACCTCCCCACAATCCCCAACCAACGAGACTCCTGTACGCCTCCTATGTTCATTTCAATGTGTTGACAGTTGGAGAAATTGCTTGAGCTGAGAATTCAAAAAGTATGAAAGCCAAAGGTCCAATATTCTAGAACACTGCTGTGTGGACGTGTACACGTTTTGGACTATGATAGAAGTTTAAAGGGATGGTATACCAGACAGATAAATCTTAGTCTTGGACTAAAAAGCTATTTCAATGAGATTCTATATATTCTCCAGGACTAGGGTGAATCTGTGTCCGGGAAACCGTCCTATAACGGTTGCAGAAATGTTACATGGACAGACTGCAATGATTAGCGTATGGTATGCCCCAAAGTGTCATCAAGAGACTAGCTCTCTCACCTGATATACTCGCTTGTCAGAGGAAGAAATTTCAAAGCAGCAATCCTTCTTGGAATCTTTTCGCAGGGTGTTATTCATCTTAACACTGTAGCCATCAATTGCAAACTCGCCCTTCTGCTGCTTGTCTGTCAGAGGAGAGAGAGAAACACAACTACTACAACACCTCATGAATACTAGAGTAACATCACTGTTTGGCTAGAAATTCTAGATATTCAATCAAATTAAAAACTATGAAAAGATCAAATATACATTCCCAAACACAAACTGCAGTTGTCTGGGAAGTCATGAATGTTCAATACCTTTCTCACTACCGTAGCAGTAGAATATCTGGTTGAATACCTTTCTCACTACTGTAGCAGTAGAATATCTGGTTGAATACCTTTCTCACTACCGTAGCAGTAGAATATCTGGTTGAATACCTTTCTCACTACCGTAGCAGTAGAATATCTGGTTGAATACCTTTCTCACTACCGTAGCAGTAGAATATCTGGTTGAATACCTTTCTCACTGCCGTAGTAGTAGAATATCTGGTTGAATACCTTTCTCACTACCGTAGCAGTAGAATATCTGGTTGAATACCTTTCTCACTGCCGTAGTAGTAGAACGTCTGGTTGAATACCTTTCTCACTGCCGTAGTATGTGTGGTTGAATACCTTTCTCACTGCCATAGTAGTAGAATGTCTGGTTGAATACCTTTCTCACTACCGTAGCAGTAGAACATCTGGTTGAATACCTTTCTCACTGCCGTAGCAGTAGAATATCTGGTTGAATACCTTTCTCACTGCCGTAGTAGTAGAATATCTGGTTGAATACCTTTCTCACTACCGTAGCAGTAGAACATCTGGTTGAATACCTTTCTCACTGCCGTAGTAGTAGAATGTCTGGTTGAATACCTTTCTCACTGCCGTAGTAGTAAAATGTCTGGTTGCTCAAAGCGCACCATCTCTTCTGCCACTCTGTGCCAAAGAAGCTGTGATCTGTGGAAGACAATGGGAACATCAACATAGTCGTACAATCCACAATCTGGAGGCTGATAACAGTGTTGTTTCCCCAAAAGTCCCAGAGTATGTATCGTGTATGTTACTAAAGACACCAATGACGTATATAAACAATACATGTGTATATATATATATTAATATATGCATGTCTATGGAAGAACCCCACCCTTCCTGCGTTTCTCCAGGTGTCCGGCCTTGAAGACAGACTGGAGGTCCTGAGCCGCCACGGCTAGAGACTGCTGAGCACCTATAGGCAGAGAGACAATGATGCAAGTTTATCAGCCTTCTAGCAACCTTCTGTACGTTCTCATCATTTACATCAATGACTATGGCTAACCTGATTGGACAACTGTTACTTTGGAAAAACAGGAAATAGTACAGTTTTGCTTTGTCTTTTCTTGCTCCCGAAAACCAAGAAGACCTACTACACAGTCCCAGATTCTAATGAACCTCACAGTGAAAATTCACCCTTACAATGTTCAAAAAGAGGGTAACACATCTTTGCTTATTTTGTTTGTCATCAACTGAGTCGATATAGAAGTTAAGCATCTCTTAGTCCAGAAGGGAACAATATTTTGCAGCCAACTAGTGCAACTTCAATGCAAATGTTCAACTCTCTGTGTCAAAGTTGCTCCGAGTGAAAGAGGGGCCATAAAACTGGCAGCTGTTTAAAGGCCAATAAAACCCAGACCCCTTACCCTTTCACAAGGTTTATCTTGATACTCTATTAACCAAAACCAAATACACAAACGCTGTGTAGGTTACTGTTATGGGAGAAAGACTACTGTATACATAGGCATGCATTTTCTTGGACTGTAGTAGAAATGTAAAGTGGTAACTCTAAACCTCTTGACTGCCACTCTGCGAGGTTCCAGGCTGTGAGTAATAAACTATGCTTTCTCTGTCATGAGGGGCCAACCCACAGCTGTGCCCTTCAAATGGCTTCCAAAGTCAGTTGCCAAGTTACAACTGGAATGTCAGCGGTCTCACAATCTCCTTCACTTCAGCTTCCTCTCTCGCTCACACACAGACTTGGTGAGAGAAAGAGATTAACACAAACACTACATGACCAAAAGTATGTGGACACGTGCTCGTCGAACATCTCATTCCAAAATCATGGACATTAATATGGAGTTGGTCCCCCTTTTGCTGCTATACCAGCCTCCACTCTTCTGGGAAGGCTTTCCATTAGATGTTGGAACATTGCTGCAAGGACTTGAGGTCGGGCACTGATGTTGAACAATTAGGCCTGGCTCGCAGTCGGTGTTCCAATTCATCCCCAAGGTGTTCGATGAGCTTGAGGTCAGGGCTCTGTGCAAGCCAGCCAAGTTCTTCTACACAGATCTCGACTAACCATTTCTGTATGGACCTCGCTTTGTGCAGGGGGGCATTGTCATGCTGAAACAGGAAAGGGTCTTCCCCAAACTGTTGCTACAAAGTTGGAAGCACAGAAATGTCTAGAATGTCTCAACCAGCTTCATGAGGTAGTCACCTGGAATGCATTTCAACAAGTGCTCAGTATGTGTGTGAACTCCATCATGTTTGTTGGGAAATCATTCCAGGTGAAGCTGGTTGAGAGAATGCCATGAGTGTGCAAAGCTGTAATCAAGGCAAAGGGTGGCTACTTTGAAGAATCTCAAATATATTTAGATTTCTTTAACACTTTTTTGGTTACTACATGATTCTATAGGGGTTATTTCATAGTTTAGATGTCTTCACTAATAGTAAAAATAAAGAAAAACCCTTGAATGAGTAGCTGTGTCCAAACGTTTGACTGGTACAGTATGTATGTAGATTGTATCAGAGTCTGGGTCCATTCCATTTCAATTAAATTCAGTCAATTCAGGACATAAACTGAAATTCTAGCTCATTCCAATGTTTTCTTACAGAGAACCATGAATTGGAATTTTAGTTATTTGAATCTAACTCTGGTCTACACCCTCGTGCTGACCCTGGTCTACACCCTCGTGCTGATCCTGGTCTACACCCTCGTGCTGACCCTGGTCTACACCCAAGTGTTGACCCTGGTCTACACCCACGTGCTGACTCTGGTCTACACCCTCGTGCTGACCCTGGTCTACACCCTCGTGCTGACCCTGGTCTACACCCTCGTGCTGACCCTGGTCTACACCCTCGTGCTGACCCTGGTCTACACCCTCGTGCTGACCCTGGTCTACACCCAAGTGTTGACCCTGGTCTACACCCTCGTGCTGACCCTGGTCTACACCCAAGTGTTTGTGACATACCTTCGCAGGTCTCATCCTCCTTATCTGTGCGTTCTGAATGCAGTGACCCTCCATCATTGTTGCTGTCCTCCACTTCATCCTCTTCTGAGTCCTCTGTATCTCCTGGTTCATAACGGTAGTTGATGTATTACAGTAAGACCCATGTATGTCCCAAATGGACACCTATTCTCTACAAAACACTCAAACTGGACAGTTTTATCATTCAAGTTCATTCATTCATTCAGGTCTTCATTCAAAGACTCAATCATCGACACTCTTACTGACAGTTGTGGCTGCTTTGTGTGATGTATTATTGTCTCTACCTTTTTGCCCTTTGTGCTTTTATCTGTGCCCAATAATGTTTGTACCATATTTTGTGCTACTACCATGTTGTGATGCTACCATGCTGTGTTGTCATGTGTTGCTGCCTTGCTATGTTGTAGTCTTAGGTCTATCCTTACGTAGTGTTGTGTTGTCTCTCTTGTCGTGATGCGTGTTTTGTACTATATTTATATGTTATTTATTTTTAATCCCAGCCCCGTCCCCGCAGGAGGCCTTTTGGTAGGCCGTCATTGTAAATAACAATTTGTTCTCAACTGACTTGCCTAGTTAAATAATGGTTACATAAATACAATTAAAAAATAGAGCACTACATTTGACCAGGGCACATAGGGGGGTGGTATAATTTGTGCAACGTTCCAACAGGATTCTGTTCCAAAAACTTTGTAAATAACAAAGTTGCCAACAAACAACGCATATAAAGTTGTATAGAGGCAGAATAAGATACCTGGTAGGGAGTGGGCTATTTCATTAAGTTTTTCACTCACCACATTTATTCCTGAAAAATGTCTGTGCTCACTCTGGTAGCCTATAGACAAACATTAAGAATAAGCTATGTGGTGAGTTGATGCCTATTCGGCAGCTAGTTAGATAGGTGAATTGATCATGTTACTTTGTATGAGTTGTTTGTTGACAACCTTGTACTTTACAACGTTTTTGGAACGGATTCCTGTTGGAACGTTCCACAAACTATACCCACCCGGAACAGGGTGCCTTTGTTTTTAACACATTAACATCAAGCACACCGAGTAAAAACCTACGTTTCTCGTTGAACTCTTGAGGGTATCTGTAAGACCCAAGAAGGAAGAAGGAAACGATAGATCACCATAACACAACTGAAAAACAGCTATAGACAGAGTTATATTATTGAACTAAACGAGCTGTTGCAAAACCACAAAGTATTCATAATATATGAAAGGTTCTGCTGGAGTCTATACATACCCAGATTTGACCTCTTTGATCCGCTTTATGAAGGCTTCCCTTTTCTCCTTTGCCTTCTTACTCAAATTCTCTCCTTTCAGACCATCGAAGAGGAAATCTTCAAGATCTTAAATGGGGAAGAAATGTGTAGGCATCAAAGTTTGAGGTCATGTGATCAAAATAATCAACCAGAATGATGCAGCCCATTCCCAAATATTTAATAGAGTACTCAACTATACTCTAAATATTAAAAATAATTCCCCGTTTTTAGGATACATTTCTAACTTTTACACATGAAAAAAAACGGTCCGTTTTTATCCAACCTTTACACATGAAAATAGTCCTTTTTTGTTTTGGTATAATTGCTTTGGAGCGATAACCAAACACTTCGGATGCAAACGTGTGTACAATGGGTTGCTTGCCTACTCATTTCAATACTGCCAACTAATACAGGAATCATATTAGTTACAACTCAAGGGTGCACCTGTTTGTTTGTGCCAATCGGCTCTACGGTGGGAAGACCTCTACCATCCATATTGCAGTGAAACAGACACTTACTTCCTCTTTTTCAAAACACTTATAAAATGTTTTTGGAAAACTTTACGTTTGACAACGATAGGATAGAAATCCATTACACTAACAAGTCGATTAATAATATATATTATAAATACCTGAAATAAGCGTCGTTAACTCCTCCGGAATTGACCGCATAGCGTTACAAAGTAAAAAATCCAGCAAGGGTAGACTGAGAAACTCAGTTAATACGGAAGCTCTGTTGGGCTGAGAGATACGGAAGTTACAGTATAAATTCACTGATCAAATACAATGACCACTGGCTACAGTGCAGGGACACTATTCAAATATAGACCACGGGCCGTGTGCTTCCTTTCTTGATCCACCTGCACCGCCATCGCGTTTAACCTGCCCCCCAATAGTACTTCATAGAATGCGTTTTTCACACTGAACAAAAATATAAACGCAGAGGGCCACATCCGAGGTGAGGATTTACACATTTACTCCGGTGTACACCTGTGTCAAGGCTGGGGTCCGCCCCTATATATAGACCCCATGGCCGCGACACAGACGTTCTCTTTAATTTTCTCGACGGACGTCCATATGGTTTGAGGTACAAACTTTCTGAAGTTCGCTTGGTAAGTGTAATATCTTGCGTGGAAGTAGACTCACTGGCTGTTTGCAACCTGGAGGGGCTCTCTTGAGTGCTCCACTAGCTGTGCGCGGTTGATCTATATCTTCCGCCTGTTGTTTGTCGTGCTTGTGTTTAGTTAGAGTTACACTATGATTCTGTGTGCATCCATTAATATATTGGTGGCTCTTGCTGCCACAGTCTCTATTTACCTTACACATATTGCTGACTGGCTTGTTCTGTGTGTGTTGTGAATTGCTTTAATTAACCTACAGGGTTTTTTTCTTCTTTCCTTTGCAGAATGTAAGAGTATGGTGGTGGGCTTCCACTACTTTGAGACATTAACTTTGGAGTTCCTTAATGGCGTTACTCCATATGGTGCTGTTTTGTTTTCTGCTTGGATATTAAACCAGCTAGGTAATATTACAGTTGGCATAAAAAACAAAACAACCCATAAATCAAATCCATTACCTGGTTGCAGTTTTTTTGTCTGCCTGTTTTCCCCACATAGGTCTTCCCCGTTTTCTGCAGAGGTACTGGGTAGTTTATCCCTCCCCTGGTTCCTATTCCTCCAAGCGGGTCAGGACATAGCTCTCCCAGGGCGTCGGACCCCTGCTCCATGGCCTTGTTGGCTTGGCTGAGCTTATGGCTTCCCTTTGTGATGGTGGCATCCCCCTTGGAGATCTGCATACCTCGTGTATGCACTGCCGGGTTCGAGCCACACGGAGAGGGCAGTGGCGCGCCCTACTGGATGCCTGTTTTGTGTGGTGTTCTCAGAACACCTGTGCCTGTTGTGATTGGAGGCCATGCGCGAGTGGGTCGGCCAGGCTCGGGCTCAGGCTGGGGACGAGCTCCCTTCCTCAGGAGTGGTGCACCAGCGAGCCGTTAGTCCCTCTACTAGGCCCAGTACCCCTCCCAGGAAGTGTGGCTGGAGCCAGGCAGAGCCCATCTGCTGCCAGTCCTGGACGGGGGCAGAGTCAGACCGCTGCGACCACCTTGAACGGAAGGCGCATGCCCTGCGTCAGGAGGTTGATAGCTTCGATGGCAACGACAGCTGTTCCCTGTTGGCCAGTGATAGGCTGTTCCTGGGGGACAATGCTGGCACTGTTCACCACCGAGGCTGACCGGCCATCAGAAGCCGGCAGTGGGGTTTCATTGCCGCCAGCGACTCGAGAGGCTATGAGGGGCCTACTCACTCAGGTAGCCACTGCACTGGACATCAAACTGGTGGACAGTGATTACTCCATCTGTCCCCATCGCTGCTGAGTTCTGCGAGGCCTTGCAGGAGAGCTGGGCATCTGCCATGGTCCTCCCGGACCGGGAGATTATACGGCGGAACCCGCGACTGAAGCCGGAACCCCCCCAGAGTCTTTGATGAGGACTCGAAAGCCACATATGGGTCCCTCTGCCCTCTTGGCCGCGTTGGTAATGCTGCTGCAGGCCTACCTGCAGGAGGGCACAGAGGAGCTCCTCCGGGAAGTGATGGAGGTGTCTCGCCTGCTTTCCCTGCTCCAGAGGGATGTGGCCCGCTCCAACGGACGCAGGTGGTTACATCCCAGCTCCATCTCTGGCTGGCCCAATCCCGTCTGCCAGCTGCTCTCCCCATCACCCCAGGGCTGACTTTTGGCCCAGGGGTTAATGACATTCTGTAGCAGACCGATGAGATTCGTAGGGACCGGGACATTGGAGGCTCCGGGTTCAAGGCAGACGGACCGTCGCCACCCACCTGAACTGATCAACGGTGGGGTCCCTCTCCTGCCCCATCGCCTCGTGCTGAGGGACGACAGTGGGCAAGGGCACAGTGTGCGGTGGAGCAACAACCTGTCAACCGTCACCGCCATAGGGACGTGCCTGGGGGACCCAGGTGCTCGGGGCGCCAGAGGAGAGGCAGGCCCCGGCCGCCTCTCCCGGTCTCAAAGGGCAAGGTGGGAGGAGTATGTGGAGTCCCCATGGGTGTTGTCTACAATGCTTCAGGGGTACCGGCTCCAATACCAGTTGCCGGCCCCCGTCCTTCAGGGGCCTTCGTGTCACCACGGTGGGACACCTTGGCAACTTCCCCTGAGACCGGACCTGCTGTCTCAGGCTGGGGGTACTCTGGCATCCGAGGCCGCACCTCCTTCGCACCAATGTCCATGTTGGGACTACAGGATAATGAACACCATGCAGAGCACAAGGGCACCGGCTACAACCGCGGCATACCAGTTGCGCTGGTGGTTGTTCTGCTCTTGGTGCACTGGTATTGAGGTTGTGCCCGAGTCATGCGGGGTGCAGTATGGCCTCCAATACCTGCAGTCTCGCTTGGATGAGTGCTTGGCAGCCTCTACACTGAGAGGGTATTTGGCTGCTATATCTGCCTGCCATGTGGGGTGGATGGACAGGCCAGTGGGGCACCATCCCTTGGTCTCCAGGTTTATGAAGGGGGTTCGTTGCCTGTGTCCAGCTAGGACCTGCTCAATGGCGAGCTGGGATCTGGATGTGGTCTTGGCAGCATTGGCAAAGCCGCCTTTCGAACCATTGGAATCTGCCTTCCTGAAACACCTCTCTATGAAGGTGGCTTTCTTGGTAGCGATTACTTCCATGAAGAGGGTGCGTGAGCTCCATGCTCTTTCAATAAGTTATGAGTGCTACCGGATGGACCGCCTCAACCCTTCATTCCTCCTGAAGGTTCTGTCAGACAGGCATGGGAACATCCCTTTTATCCTGACTGCTTATGACCCCCCAGCAGTGACGGGGGAGTCTGCGCCTCCCTCTGGCATGCTGTGCCCTGTGAATGTACTGGCTGCCTATGTGGAGCGGACACCGTCAGTGAGAACAACAAACCAGCTCTTTGTCTGCTATGGTGAGAGCGTCCTGGGGGCTGGGCTATCAAAGCAGAGGCTCTCTCACTGGATCGTGGACACGATTTACGACAGCATTCCTCTTGCACCTTTGCTAGGTACTATCGGGTAAATGTGGCACCTCCCTCTGTGGATGGTTCAGCGGTCCTGGGCATCGCCTCTCCTTCCGGGGACTGTGCCGGGCCCCCCCCCCCCCCATTTCCACATTGACGGCCCCTGCATCTCGGTCCCATGCTGGGACTTCGCCGCTGGCTGGCCAGGTCCCTCTAGTACCGACTAAATCTGGTACGGGTATACCAATATATTGGAGTGATCCAATATAGTGAAACATAATGAAGGTTATGTATGTAACCACGGTTATGTGAGCTATATGGATCACTCCAATCCTCTACGGTGCTAGAGGCACCTCCAAAAATGATGTCGAGAAGGTGTGTTGGGCTGTGGGGTGTGTATATATAGGGGGGAGCCGTGACACAGATGTACACGGGCATAAGTCTGTAAATCCTCACCTCGGTTGTATCCCTCCGCCGCGGAGTGAGACCAATATATTGGAGTGATCCATATAGCTCACATAACCATGGTTACACACGTAACCTTCATTCCCATGTTTCATGAGCTGAAATGAAAGATCCCTGAAATGTTCCATATGCACAAAAAGCTTATTTCTCTAAAATGTTGTGCACAAATTTGTTTACATTCCTGTTAATTACCATTTCTCCTTTGCCAAGATAATCCATCCACCTGACATGTGTGGCATTTTAAGAAGCTGATTTAAACAGCATGATCATTACACATGTGCACCTTGTGCTCGGGACAATAAAAGGCCACTCTAAAATGTACAGTTTTGTTACACAACACAATGCTACAGATGTCTCAGGTTGAGGAAGCGTGCAATTGGAATGCTGACTGCAGGAATGTTCACTAGAGCAGTTGCCAGAGAATGTAATGTTAATTTCTCTATCATAAACCGCCTCCAATGTCGTTTGACAGGATTTGGCAGTACGTCCAACCAGCCTCACAACCGCAGACCACGTGTAACCACGCCAACCCAGGACCTCCACATCCGGCTTCTTCACCTGCGGGATCGTCTGAGACCAGCTCCCTGGACAGCTGATGAAACTGTGGGTTTGCACAACCGGAGAATTTCTGCACAAACTGTCAGAAAATGTTTCAGCATGATAATGCACGGCCCCATTTCGCAAGGATCTATACACAATTCCTGGAATCTGTAAATGTCCCAGTTCTTCTATGGCCTGCATACTCACCAGACATGTCACCCATTGAAAATGTTTTTGATGCTCTGGATCAACGTGTACGACAGCGGGTTCTAGATCCCGCCAATATCCAGCAACTTCGCACAGCCATTGAAGAGGAGTGGGACAACATTCCACAGGCCAATCAACAGCCTGATCAACTATATATGAAGGAGATGTGTCGTCAGGCAAATGCTGGTCACACCAGATACTGACTGGTTTTCTGATCCTCACCCATACTTATTATTTAAGGTATCTGTGACCAACAGATGCATATCTGTATTCCCAGTCATGTGAAATCCATAGATTATGGCCTATTTGAATTTATTTCAATTGACTAATTTCATTAAATGAACTGTAACTCAGTAACATCTTTGAACCTGTTCCATGTTGCATTTTATATTTTTGTTCAGTGTAGTTTAGTTGCCTCCCTCTGGTTTATTTAAGTGACCCTGTCACTCCACGGTTTTAAGAAACAATTATGTGAATTATGGTAGGCAACCTATAATTAACGTACAGATTATTTCTCTGTTCATATCTTAAATGTAATGTGGTATTTGTAGTTAACACAGATGCCAAATGTCAGTTTTATTGAATCAGACTTGATCTCTTCCAATCAGGAGCCTAGGCCCTAGAGCTGCTCTGAGTGTGTTGCTGAACAACAGATCGTACCACACATCAATGAGTCCCACATATTACAGCTTCATAGATAAGATCTCCCTCCCAAATGGCACCCTATTCCTTATATAGTGCACTACTTTTTACTGGGGCCCTATGGGTCCTTTGACTGGGGCCCAAAGTAGTGCACTATATAGGGAATAGGGTGCCATTTGGGACTAAGCCCATGTAGGTGTGATAAGAATTCCTTGGATGGATGCCTGGTTGGTACCAATGTAAACTGTTATTATGCAAGCACGGAGCCCTCTCTAAGAGAACAACTTGTAGTCCTGTTGTGTGTTTAGGGAAGAGTTCTGGGCATCATCAGTCAGTGTCAGTCTGTTGGGGAAGTTTGGGGCCAGGGCAGGGTTGGGTGTCATTCAACTACCAGACACTGCACTCAAACGTGGTTACTAAACCCACATGTTTTATGAGGGATCTCAGACTCAACTGGGTGTTAATTTCTCTGTACTGTCCAAGTCTGTGTATAGCAAAATGTACTGTCCAATCAATTCTGTGTACAGTACTGTCTGTCATCCATTGTGAGTCAATCTGGAGTTTGTTACATCTCTGTGTGTGTGTGTGTGTGTTACGTCTCAACTTGCCCTATGTGGGAGACAGTTGGGGCATGATGATGATCACTACAATACATGTTCAGGGAAGCATAGTACTCCTGTCCTCGTCTGTCTCTAAAACAACAGCCTATACTCCTGTATCTCCTGTACTGTAGCCTACAGGCAGGGGTTATTGTCACCATTCTATGAAGCTTGTTTTATACATGTTTTTAACCTTGTGTCAAACAGTGCCACCCAATTGTTGTTCTAAGCCTTTGAGCTAGCCATAGCTTTCAGACAGTTTAAAAAGTGAGACAGGCAGTGATGACTAAACCTATCCACCGGTCACCCCACCTTTTTTGGCTGCTTCTGAAATGGCACCCTATTCCATATGTAGGGAACTACTTTTAACCAGAGCCCTAGGAAACCTCCCCTTTCCTTGGCTCAGGAGGAGCCAGGAGCAGTCAGACTCAGGATGGGTATGGGAGAGTGGCTGTCTCTGTCTCTGACCTCTGATGTCACCAGGACCTCTAAGGTTGCAAAGTTCCGTAACTTTCCCAAAAGGTTTTCCAGAAATTGGGGTTTTAGGATTTCCTGCATTTTCCTTTCTGATTACGGGAATCTACCAACCATGATTTCTGGAAAACCTGGAAACTTTTGGAAAGTTCATGGAATTTTGTGACCCGTATACTCCTGAGACGAGTATATAATTCCTCTCCTGTCTGTCCTGCCTTCCATGGTAGTGTGAAACCATGTACTCAAGCATGAAACATAGGTGGAGTGCTTACTGAATGAATATAACTAGTCCTACTGGACGTGGGCCAGTATTCAGAATGAGAGCTGACCAAGGATCTGACCTAGGATCAGTTTCGCCTATTTGTTTTTTAACCTTTAATTAACTAGGCAAGTCGGTTAAAAACATTTTTTTTTTCTTATTTACAATGACGGCCTAACCCGGACAATGCTGGACCAATTGTGCGCCGCCCTATGGGACTCCCAATCACGGCCGGTTGTGATACAGCCTGTAATCGAACCAGGGCCTGTAGTGACACCTCTCGCACTGATATTCAGTGCCTTAGACCGCTGCGCCACTCGGGAGCCCAATATAATGAATGGAGAGGAGAATCTGATTAAGTCAGCACTCCTACTCTGAGACACTGTGAATACGGGCCCTGCTAAACAATAGGACTTAGTCTCATTACTCACCATTCACAATATCCTTTTTAATGTAAGAATGTACCAATATTCAAACATCCTCCTTTCCTGTTGACCTTTACCTGAGCAGCAGATAGGATCACACTGTTGACCCCCAGCTGACCTGCCAGGGGTTCCGTCCTGTGTGGTGAGGGAGATGAGAGGTGGCCTGACCTTTGACCTCTTCTGGGAGAGAGCTGGACGGTGTCAGATCTCCTCTCCCACAATGCACTGCACTCGCTGCTCACTGTGTTTTTCATCTGGTTTCAGGTCCTGAATTAGGTCAGTTACCAATGTTTTACCTTCTGACATTGGTTGATTGGCACCAGAGAAGGAATGTACGTGTGTGGGTTCAACAGCATTTTAGTGAAAAGACAATACTTAAATTTGGATGCAAAATGGAGGACAAAAAGTATATGGCAGGGCTACGCCAGATGGCAGACAGCTTCCAGGTAGCCCTACATCAGCCCTGGGTTCATAGAGTATTCGTTTTTTTCAAACACTTTGAGCCTATACCGGCAGTGAGTGCCAGATGGGCAAGGTTTACACTTCTGGGACTATACCATTGGTTCCATTGAGCCAGAGAAGCACTTTGAAAGAAAAACAAATTCGAATTGAACCCAGGTCCATCTACAATGTTGTTACTACAGTTATTACTGTGCAGGTACATAGGCATGAGGGCAACTTGAAGGTAAAGTGCTACCGTGAGTTGGGGAGCACACAGTCAGGTCTTGATCCAAGCTCTGTTGATTGTTCCTCAGACTGACTTTCATTGGCCCTGCAGGGGCATTGGGCTGAGGTTTCAGAGGTGTTACATTTACAGTTTGTTTCAAGTCAAAAGCAAAGCTTGAAAGTGACCTACTGCCTCCTCGGCTTACAGGGATTAACCTACTCCGGTGGTGTTTTGAAACGGCTCAGGATTGTTTTACCATTTTAACTTCAAATCTCTCCTGTCACAACTCACATAATGATAGTTCACCACCTGTGTCCCCCTTCAGTGTTGTGGACAAACTAATCATGGAGTTGTGGACAGACAGGACTGGGGTACAGTAGTACATCACAGTGGAGTTGACATGAGCAAAACTATGAATAATCACATGAGATATAGGGCCCTGGTAAAAAACAGTGGTGCCCTAGAGACACTGAACTCTATGGCATTTTTACCTCAAATACTTAGTAAGTTGTACTCAAAGTCAATGACTAGTCATTATTACTTAAAATATTGATGTGGTACTGACTCAACTAAATATTTGTAAGATATGATAACAAATTAACATTTTTACCAGCATGCTCTACTGCAGGTGGATTTTTTGGAATTGTTTTTTATATTTGTGTTTTTGAATGTACATTTAGTAATTTGTGTATCATAACATTTAAAAAAAAATCTAAGATAAATAATTGTTTTCTAAACTAATCCAATCATTGGATTTTTGCACCCCTTACTGAAATTGTTGTTCCAGTTTAAATGGCTTAGGTTTCCTCCCACTGTTCTTAACCCTGGCAGTCATTATGAATGTAGGTTGCAAGTGAATACACATTTCAACTGTTGGATAGCCTAATGCTGGCTAGATTGCAATAGGAGTTACACATCACTTTGCAAGCCAGTATAATGTGATTTACAGTAAGGGTTGCAAAATTCTGGGGAATTTCCCAGGTTTTCCAGAAATCCTGGTTGGTAGATTACTGGAAAAATTTAGGGAATTTTACAACCCTACTTGCAGGCCTGATGTGGCCTGTAAACTATGAGTTTCAGGCCACTGTGTTAGGCCTTATTATATATGTAATGGTTCAATTATAATGTTCCCCTAAGAACACACTTGGTGAATGCCCCCGAACTGAAATTGAACGAATTCTACAACGATGTCTCTGTCACTAACAAATACAGTCATGGGTGGTAACTCTACAAATCAGTCGAAAAGGCGAGGCACACTGAGACATTACTGGAGGCGTGGCTTAATGGTGGCGTTAAATTTAAGTATACCTTACTCAAAATAAATGCATTTTTATTACTCATAGGAAGGTAGTACTGCTCACTTCAGCTATTTAAGTTTTTAGGTAATCGTTTCTTCAAAATGTTTGAGTAGATAGAATTTTTATCCGGTTTTACAGTGTAGGGAATAAGTTGCCTTTTGGGAAAGGAATAATGCCCTTTTTGGGCGAGATTCAATGGATTCATAGACTACAATTTTCGATTTTACTCTCAATAATGCATATGTAGTTTAAAATGACCTACTACAGATTGTATGGCAGAAGGCTACAGGCTATTAGGCTACATTTATAGTCCATCCCCGACCAAATGTTTTCTCTTAACAACATTTTTCTTTCACATTTGTTCAATATAATCCTACATTAAAGAATGGAATTTATATCGTAAATTAGATTTTTTTTTTAATGTATTTGCATACTATTGTTTGAAAGAGAGCTAATAACTAGCTTCGGACAGCATGCTGGCCGTTCGATGGTGTTGTGGTAGAAAATGGCGGTGGTCTGACGGTATCTCCCTCTCCGCAGGCCCACTGAAAGAAACACGCTCTAGTCTAGCGTAGCCTAGCACACTGCCATTGTTAGTGCGTCTGGTGGTGTGATACAGGGCCTAATCATTGTGAAAGAAAAGACAGTCTTTTGTACCCTTAATTGGATATCACTATCTTATATTTTATTCACTAGGCCGATACCGATGTGTAGAGGAACTATCAGGTTTAGAGCATCCTGTCTGAGCGTTGATTTACCATTGACATGGTCGACTAGGTTAGGATTACAGCATGTCGTATTGTAATCAACGAATTGTGTTGAAATATTCAACCAAAATAGTCTGACAAGTGATCATAATACGTTTCTATATATTAAATATAATCATAATAAACAGTGCCATGGATTTAATTTACCCGTTCAGCACGTGCACATTATTCATAGTCTATTTAGTAATATTATAATATGTTAATTGCAAACATATAGCCTAGTCAATTAAAATATTGGATTTAGTTGGGAAATAATAACCACGTAGTCGACACTAATTGTTTAGTTTCAATACTGTAAGAAATAAAAATGTAAAGAGGCAAAAAGCATGAATCTCTTTCAACAGCGGGTTGAATTACGTAGTGTGAAGTAGTCGGCTATACTCCCTCCTCCCCAAGATGTAAGTTTTATAGGCTATAAAATGTAATTGTAGAACGTCAACAAAGTTACAGCTTTTGGCCAAGGACTCCCGGTATCCCCAATAGGAAGATTGTTTTTATTTGCGCATGTACTACGGCAATTAATCTCTTTAATGACGTCCTCAATCATAAACTACTGTGATTTATGGACTCAGAAACAATGTAATCTGTCTCATTCAACAGCTCTAGTCCATAGCGTATGGTCAATTCAATCATCGCTACTTTCCAGGAAAAATATTCAAGAGCAAAACAAGCTACTTTTGGAAAATATTTATTGTAACTTCATTAGAAGTAGCCTATTATTATTGGAAGTATTCTAAGTCTGTTATTTTATTGTTTTGGGGTGAAATTATGTTTGGAAATTATCTCATTGTCGATTCAGTAGTTTATATTTGTGATTTCCGTTTATGAGAAAATCTGCTCACTATTGTCCATTTAACACCAATTAGTTCACTTTATATATTTCAGGATGAAGAGTTTTGCCTGCCATTCTGAAGGAAAGATTTCATCATAAAAAGATCACTTGTTGCAATAATATTCTTTGTAAGTATGTCTAAAATCTAAGAATATTTTAAGAATATTGAGACAATTATTTTCAGACCCATTGCATGCTAAATTAAAACAAAATTGTTTAAATAATGGAAACAAACGTTCAAGTGAATGGAAAATAGTAAAGGACATGATGATGAATATCTCTCGTAAATAAGTAAAATTTTATTCTAAGAAAATAGGCTATTTATAACATTATTGTACCGGAAAATGATACAAAAATGAAAAGATGTTGTATATTATTCTTTGGAGGCATAATATTGGCATCATTTTAAAAAACTTCAATTGATGAATTTGTTGTTTTGAAACTTACCTCATTGGAGCCATGTATTAATCAATCAAGCAATTACATCAAAATAAAAACGGAAGCCAGTTATTTGTAAGGACATGGAAGACAGGAAGCTCTTCCTAACTAAGATGTTTGAGTTGTTGTTTTCTCTTTTAGTATAGTTAGTAGCTCAAGTGTTGCAGGTCGATTGTTGTGAGCGTTTCTGAGAAAAAATCGAAACCTTCAGATGATAAACCCATTGGACTATCTATAGAATCTGACAAACTTGGAGAGAAGGAATCCGATGAGAAAACGTGAAAGTCCTGCAAAGAGACGTCGAGGGCCGGGGAATGGGCATTGTCCCCGCCAGATGCGCAGTCCGGGCCTATTGTTGACACGCATATAGGAACAGTGGGTGCCGTGTTAGGAAAATTTTTCAGATTTTTGTCATCGCTGTTTAAATGCGAAGCAGTTGAGCTTTGGGAATCTCCATTGTGATTGTGTGCATTCTGAGACTGTTGTTGTGAAGTTAAGGTATTCTGTTGAAAAGAGCAGCTTTCCCTCTCTAGAAGCGCGCCGGCGGGTAGGCCTACATTGTTACCAGTCTGTTCGAAGTCCTCCTCTCTCCCGTCCTCCAGACTGGTGAATGTCCCCTCGCCGTTCTGGTTCTCCTTGCAGTGGGTTTGTCTCTTGTGCTTCATCCTGCGGTTCTGGAACCAGACTTTCACCTGTCTCTCAGTTAAATTCAGTAAAGCAGCTATCTCCACCCGCCGAGGTCTGCACAGATACTTGTTGAAGTGAAACTCCTTCTCCAACTCCAATAGCTGGGTGTTGGTGTACGCTGTCCTCAGCCTCCGAGATCCTCCGCCACCACTCTCTGCAATCTCTGGCGACCCTGTAACACATTGAAAGACATTTGAAATGTTCAACCAATACAAAAAAGCAATTGATGATTGAATATAAATATATAAATGACAGTTGTTAAAAAAGCATCAAGCGGTTGTACTGCGCCGCCCAGCAAATGGTTTGTGGAGCACAGACACCGCGCTGAGACGATTTATGAGCCCGGAGCAGAATATGATGGGTCTGCGTGGACCAGGCCGACTGGCTTGAAGATGAATGAACATGCCAGCTGCCTGGACGGTCGGCCTGCAGTAAGAGTAATCTATCACTCTTCATTACTGTCACACATTAACATTCTTCCACTGCATCACCAGTCAGCAGCACACTGACCACTGAGAATGTTCAAATAATTACACTTTTGCTAATAGATATTCTGCAAGTCATGAGAGAGAATTGCCCCCAATATAGAATGCTGAGACCAGACAGACCTTTGCATTTTGATAGGCTAATGGGCTACCTACCCAGACTGTAATTTCATTAAAATATAATAGAGGCAATAGACAGGCTGATCAATCATGTCTTACCTTGGGGAGAGAAGTGAAGTGGCGCAGTGTCGGGAGATGTGGCAGCAGTCTGGTGGTTTTTCTTGGAGGCTTTCTTCTCCTTCATCCAAGGGTACTCCGGGGGTAGGGCTGCGGCTGGCAGAGGGCTACCGACTCCATTCAGACTCTGCTTTGACCGGCTGTGGCGTGGGTGGCTGCCCGGGTTGAGGCTGGGAATGGTCTGCTCAAAAGGAGGAGGAATCAGTGTCGACTGTGAAAGCGTCGAGTTCTTGATTGATGAACTTTGAAATGCATCACCGACAGGGGTAAAAGATGTCAGGCACTCAGCAAGCGACGGCTGACTATTGATAAAACCGCTCTCTCGCTCAAAATCGTAATTCATCTCCTCTCTTCTTGTCTTGGAAAAGTCACCGGTCGTAATTTTGTGGGCGAGGAGAAAATTATGAAATTTCGTGACAAGTGTTTTTTTTCCAACAATGTTGCTGATTACGGCCGTATGGGGACAGCGATGCCATTAAACTATATTGCTTTAATGGAGACAACGTTGAAATTGGAACGTATTACTTGTCACATGATTACCTCTGCCCAATGACAATTTGGGGTTTAATGAAAAGAAGCCACTGTCCTCTGTGATTGATGGAGAAAGTCGGATAGGTAACGCCTAGTTCTGGGGGTAGGGTCTAGTGTGCTTTATTTACACACAGTACTGTCCCCGAATGGAGGATAGTCCATTTAAGAAGATCCTGTGTGTGTGTTTCTCTCCTTTTGGATCCAACACCTCATTGTCCAGGGTTTATGTCTTAATGTAACGACAAAAGACGCAGTCATTATCAAAGTTAACTCGTTAATCAGAAAGTCATTCTGAGCAAGCCTGTGGCTCTGCAGAGTGGTGCACAGAGAGACAGCCGAGCAGACACCCAGAGCAGTCTTCTCCCTCCTTTTCATTCTGAGAGCGAGCGAGCGAGAGAGAGAAAGAGAAATATTTTTGCACAGTCTGTAAAGTTTGTATTCTAAACGTAGGTCTTGATATTTCCAAGAATATGAATCTATAAGAATCTGAATACCTTTAAAGATGATACTCACCCACGTATTACTTGTTGTTCTCATGTCAGACTTTGTAAACAAATGTATCAAATATTTAACACATTATTTATACATTTGTTGCCTTCATGGAAAGCCATTAATTGAGCACAGATATATTAGAAATAAAGTGCTATTTGCATGTGGAACCATCACGGGAAGCATGAAATCCATGTCTGCATGTTTCTGGTGACCTACTCCTATTGTATGGAGATATTACAGTGTGGCACGTGGTTGTAAACTTGCATCATATTTCTGGAGACGCAGCTGCTTCAAATCCCCGTAATCCACCATCAAAATCTGCCAACGTTGAATTGCATCAGAAATAGAAAAATGCATGTGGATGAGACGTGTATATAGGCCTACTGACACAGGAAGAGTAGCCACTGAAACAATATTTAGAAGAAAAATAAAATTGAGAATGTAATCCACAATCAGTGACGGCTTACGCACGGATTTTACGCCTCAAATGAGACATTTATTGGTGTTTGTTCAAGTTGAATGGTCCCAGATCCGTATTTAATACCTTATTTTCATCAGTATTACTGACACCTCAGAATTGGCCTATTGCACAATACATTAACAATTGGTTATAGTAGTACTTTGGATAGATGCCTTCCCATTCACCTCCCATAGAATCTTCCCATTCACGTCCCATAGAATCATCCCGATTTGAAGTAAAACAATAAGATCTATATTCTTTGTTAATATATATTTTTTAAACGTCATATTGTCTTCCTCCCTGTGTTGAACTTTGAAAAAGTGCTAGGCCCCGGGCTGTTTATTGCTTATATCCAGACAAAGAGCCTGGAGAGCCTGCACGTTATCAATCTTGCTCGCCAAAAGGTCTGACAGCTCCTTGCCCTAAGAACACATTTAAACCATCTAACTCTGCCTTAGATCATATGTGGCCGCCAGGAAGACGGCAACAACGTGCTGCTTATGGGGGGAAACTACACAACTTGGACGTTTCTTTAATAGGAATCCATTTCCGAATATGGATGTTCCACATAGAGCAGACAATGATATCGACATACACTATAGGTGGGTTATCTTATCCTGCTATATTTTGTTAAATGGAAGGAAAATCTACAACATTTTCGTTTTCAAAAGAACAACGTTAGTGGGAAATAGCAGCAAAAGAGTGGATTGACTGAGATGGCGAGAAAGAATCGAATGGATTTGCTTTTACACGGCGTCTATTGTCTGCAGAGGTGAGTGGGTGTTTGCATTTTGCAAAAATCCCATTCAATCCCACGCAGTTTCTGTCTTTGGGCTGCCATAATATATATATATAATATATGGTATAATCTTGTCATAACTTCTAAAAACATTCTCTTACTGTATTTCGTGTTTCAAATAACCTACAATATTGTTGTTTTGATATTTAATTGCAATAGAGGCTATCTTGCATTGCCTTCGGAGCTGACAGGCAAATCGTGTGTTATTCTATTCCAAAATGTCCGGGATGGACAACAAAATATATGAAACATAAGACCTTTTAGTTCTCTGCATGACATGAGAGAAGCCCATAGGCTACACGAAAATGTGATTTATTTGTTATCATTAAAGTTGATATTTGTACATAGGCCTAATGCAGTATCACACTGTCATCAGAGAGACACATTATGGTAATCATTTCATCAGAAAAATATCATCCAAACAGATGCTCAGTATATTGACTATGTTTATTCGAGAAAAACATTTTGTATATATTTAGTTTTAGAACAAAGACGTATATCTTATATGGTAGGTCTAAACCATTCAAGTTTATTTGGATATCAGATGTTTTTTCAGATACGAGGTGTAGCCACAAAATAGGTCTAGCCCGTGTTAAAAATTGTGTGAGGAATACAGAGAATCTATCGAAAAATATTCTTTTTAATTATGCTATCATCATTTATTTAGTTATATCAATAATATATGAACATATACATTATTTATTATTACAGATGCACTTTTACTAAACAAAAAATAGTTTACTTTTATCCTTTTCATTTCAATTTTACGGCTAGAATTATTGTTTGTGTGTCAACTTCAATCCGAGATATAGCTGCATAAATCAATGTGACATTTTTGGTTGAATGAAGCTTAACTTGATTGTGATGTGTATCTGGCAGGGTAGTGGACAGGAGCTACATTAACCGTCTGTCCCCCAGTCAAGACAAGACACCTGGGAAGCATGGCAGGAAAACAAGTGGACTAGAAGGGAACCTTTTTTCTCTTCGAGGACTAACGTTACTTATCGGATGAAAGTAAACGTTCTCAGATTGTTGTCAGAATACTTTAATATTCCACATGGAAATTGTTATCAACAGCAATACCAAGTAGTAGTAGAATAGCTGCACTAGGCCTATTCATTTTGGGATCAATGTAATAGTGAGAATAACCAGATATTACAAATAGTGTTTTAATTGTAATTAAGGGTTAATAATCTTACTGATATTTGACATTTTTTACTTTCTTTTGAAGTTTTCTGTTTAAAAAATCAAGCATCCTGTTGTATAGCGGATTCGGTTCAAGTCAGTTAAAATTGTTAGATCGAAGACAGATGACATTGATTAAAGGTCAGTTAATAGTTTGATGTTTGCATTGTCTTATTTCTATTCCTGAATTTCCTGAGCACAATAAAACCTTCTCTCACATGGATCTTATGTTTTGTCTTATGAATGAATCATAATCAGTCGAGTCGAATTATTGTTGGACCAGTATGACAATGTAATCCATACCTGCATTAAGCCCTTTGGGGGGAAATAGCTATGGGACGTTATTTTCATGGAACAGGAACTGAACACATAACATATCGAGTATTCCTGAACAGACATGTTGCAGTGGGATAGGAGGGGAGTAGTAAGACATGATGGATAAGACTGGGTATCCATTAGAAACATGTGTAGGTCTGTATATGTAGGGAGGAGGATCATTCACAATGGCGATGGCAGTGAGTGGGACTGGAGAGATGACTATCCACCTACATATGGTCTTGTTCTGTAGATAAACCACCCCACACAGACACAGCTCAAAGGATGATATGAGTGTGTAGTTACATATCCGGACATATGAATTCCTGGTAAGTCATACTCCCTTCGTGTAGCTATAGGGTTTAAACCTTATGAATATAGCCTATAGGTCTAGAACATTATGCTGCTATGTTGGTCCCGGATATGACGGTAGAAGATTGATTCTGCGGAGAGGAGTATGTCACTGAACCAAAGATGGTGAATAAATAAAGATGTCCCACTTTGCCGTTTATCATTGAAAAAAGTTGTCATTTCAATTCCGCTTAACGGAGTGGTTCTCCCATAGGAGCCAGTGCATTAGCAGATGGGTCTGTTCTGCTTAGTTCATTGACTACATGAACCAGAAAAAAAATAGGGAGTGGGATGTCTTGCTTCCTCTCCCTTCTCTGACTGAACATCAAGGCACGTGTTAAGAGTGAGGGCGTCCAGGAATTGGGTCAGGAGACGACAAGGCCTTGTGCTGAATGATTTAACAACGTCATTTGTTTTCAAACGTGTTTTGTAGTCATGAGATAATATTTAGGCCTTTTTCAAATCATGTTTAAAAAACCCACCTTTTTTTTTAGCTTGGCCTTTAATCAGAGATGTTATTGTTTAAGGCATCCTTTTGTGTTTTATGCTTTTTTATTCATCTATTTTATTGCTTCTGGTTTGCTTTTAAATCTTTCATGCTTTACTGTAACATGTGATGAGATTTTAAATGCATTTTAAATAAAGTTTGATTGATTTGATTAAATACTTTCTTAATCATTATTTGATATTTAATGCATAAAGGTGTAAATAATAATAGGCTTTCATTATTTTCAGGGCCAGTATATTATGTAATGTTACCACTTGCCTCTCGGCATTTTTTGAAACCATTTCCAAAAGAAAAGAAACGGACAAATATCATATGACCTTTGCATTAAAGTGGTGTATATTGTATCATATGACCTTTGCATTAAAGTGGTGTATATTGTATCATCTGACCTTTGCATTAAAGTGGTGTATATTGTATCATATGACCTTTGCATTAAAGTGGTGTATATTGTATCATATGACCTTTGCATTAAAGTGGTGTATATTGTATCATATGACCTTTGCATTAAAGTGGTGTATATTGTATCATATGACCTTTGCATTAAAGTGGTGTATATTGTATTATATGACCTTTGCATTAAAGTGGTGTATATTGTATCATATGACCTTTGCATCACAAGGGTGTATATACTATAGGCCTAACTGTGTGTTCATGGGCTCTCAATAATATCACAAAGCAAACAGAAGAAAATAACTGTTCTTCTAATCAGTCCAAATATAGATTTTCTGATTTGACAGGGCACTGCTGTACATGTTTTAATCAGAGTTGTAATTTATTGTGGTAATTATAAGGTTTAATAATTAAAGGAATTTGGAATTGGATTTCTTTTGCAACTTTTCATTGCAAAAGAGTCCACATAACTATGTTTATATGCTATATTTTGGGTTCCCAGGTGGTGCAGCAGTCTAAGGCACTGCATCTCAGTGCTAGAGACGTCACTACAGAAACCCTGGTTTGAATCCAGGCTGTATCACAACCGGCCATGATTGGGAGTCCCATAACACTATACTACTTTTGACCAGAGCCCTGTTTCCCCTACCGGCCCGGTCAACAGTAGCACACTATATATATGGAATAGAGTGCCATTTGGGACGTAACCCAGGTGTTCATCATCACCATGACAGCTCTGTGAACTTCTCTAGCGAATCCTCAATAATGGCCTCTGTCATTGGAGCTGACATGGGACTTGATGTATTGGGGGCCGGGGGGGGTTGGGAGGGGGCACCGCAAACAACATCCAAGCAGCGCTCTGTTTGAGCTAGCATGGCTCTTCAAATGGTCGCTTCCACCAAAGACACATTGAAAGTTGTCTACCCCTGACATAGTCAACTGAATGGAATCTACATTCTACATGCTGGACCTTTAGCTCACTCTCTCTCTCTCTGTCTCTCTCTCTCTCTCTCTCTGTGTCTCTGTCTCTCTCTCTGTCTCTGTCTCTCTCTCTGTCTCTCTCTCTGTCTCTCTCTCTCTATCTCTCAGAGTGATTTACGGTCAATACATAAACAACCCAATAAAACTAGGGTGCTCTGTGCTCAACAACCATTACACCAGTAGGCTAAGACGTTAACACAACATTGAACTCACTTTGGGAGGCCTGAACAACAACATGTTGTGCACCTTTCACTCTCCCCCCAGATTTGCTTCTTCAGGGTATAGTTTTAGGTTATTTTAGCCCATAACCAAATTCCTGATCACTCCTAACACAAGGTAGACTAATGCACACAGGAAGTACGAGAATATCATGTCTGTCCAACATGTGAAAATGTACAAATATTTGAGAGATTATTGACACCCTTGATCAAGATAAGCAAAAAATACTTAAATAAATACTGAGCTACGTTGTATGCTCCAAATCTTTGTAAATGTCTATTATTTTATACTAATATAATTGCTCAGAGAAAGAGATTGTGTTTAATAAGTAATACTTTTTTTCAACAAAAAAAATAGGAGTCAAAAATTTTTGGCACCCTGTTTTCAATAGTCTGGCACCCTCCCCTTGCGAGGATAATGTCACCTTTTTCTAAAAGGGTTTATTAGATTGGAGAACACATTGGGAGGGATCTTATCATTCCTCTGTACAGAATCTTTTCAGATCTTTGATATCCTTCGTCTGCACTAATGGACTGCTCTCTTCAAGTCAAACCACATGTTTTTCAATGGAGTTGAAGAAAAAAGACTAAGATTATATTTAGCAAAATGCTAATTTTGTGGTCAATTAAAACATTTTGATGTGTTTTGGGTGTTATTGTCTTGCTGGAAGATCCACTTTCAGCTGCATCTAAGTTTGGAGAGGCAACCAGGTTTTTGGCTAAAATATCCTGGTACTGGGCAAATTTCATGATGTCGTTGACCTCAACAAGGACACCAGCACCAGTGGAAGCAAAATAGCCCCATAACATAAACAATACTTTTCTGGATATTTTCATGTCATCCTGCAAATTAACACCTGGAATTTGCTAAACCACATTGGTACTTGGGCTGGAACTGGTGCCATGGTCCGATGACATGAAAACATCACTTTTTGGCCACGCACACCAGTGGTGGGTTTGGCATTGAAAGAAGGACACATATTATGTAACAGTATTGCTTCCATCCCTCTACTCGCCCCAACCTGGGCTCAAACCAGGGACCTTCTGAACAGATCAACATCTGCCTCCCACGATGAAGCATCGTTTCCCACCACTCCACAAAAGCCACGGCCCTTGCAGAGCAAGGGGAACAACTACTTCAAGGTCTCAGAGTGAGTGACGTCACCAATTGAAACACTATTAGCGCTCACCCCACTAACCATTTCACACCGGTTACACTTACCCCCTTTAACCTCCTTTTCCGCAGCAACCAGTGATCCGGGTCACGGCATCAATGTAACAGTATTGCTTCCATCCCCCTCTCCTCGCCCCTACCTGGGCTTGAACCAGGGACCCTCTGAACACATCAGCAACTGCCTCCCATGAAGCATCATTAGCTATCGCTCCACAAAAACCGTGGCCCTTGCAGAGCAAGGGGAACAGCTACTTCATGGTCTCAGAGCAAGTGACGTCACCAATTGAAAGGCTATTAGCGCGCTAACTAGCTAGCCATTTCACACCAGTTACACATATGCAGAAAAGTACCTTATACCTACTGTAAAATATGGTGGTGGATCTTTGATGTTATGCGGCTATTTTGCTTCCTCTGGTCCTGGGGCCCTTTAAGGTCAACACATCATGAACTTACAGTACCAGGATATTTTTGCCAAAAACCTGGTTGTCTCTGCCAGGAGGCTGAAACTCCGCAAGTGGATCTTCCAGCAAGACAATAACCCCAAGCAAAAATTCCCCCCTAAAATAAATGGTTCATTCAGTGCCATTATCTACGCAAGGAGAGGGTTGCGGAGTATATTGACAACAGGGGTGCCTATAATTTTGACCCCTATCTTACAAAAATGAAAATAAATTACTTTACTCTTTCTCTGAGAAATTGTATTAGTATAAAATAATATAATTTCCCCATGTTTTTGAGCATACAAAATAGCTCAACATTTGTTTTTGCTAATATTTATCAAGGGTGCAAATAATTTCGGAGGTGACTGTAACTGTTCATCAGAACAGGTGAGAGGGACAAATATAGTTCAAAGCATTATTCTGATGAGATGAGAGGGGTCAAGACAAATCACCTCAGCTGTGACATTGCAACAACAAGTCCAAGGGAGCTAAACAGACAGAAGGGTTGAGGGGAAGAGAGCCCACTACAGCAGAACAACTAGGGAATAGGCTATTTGGAGACCGTGGCTAGATTCCAAACAGATAAACTCTCCCCCTCGGCCCCTCCCTTCTGTCCTTGATGACCCTCCCCTCTGCCCCGTCAGCCCCTCCCTTCTGTCCTTGATGACCCTCCCCTCTGCCCCGTCAGCCCCTCCCCTCTGTCCTTGATGACCCTCCCCTCTGCCCCGTCACCCCCTCCTCTCTGTCCTTGATGACCCTCCCCTCTGCCCCGTCACCCCCTCCTCTCTGTCCTTGATGACCCTCCTCCCTCAGCACCTCCCCTCTGTCCTTGATGGCCCTCCCTCCCTCACAGATAAACACAGAGACTGGATTGGTGCTAGAAATAGGCAGAGGACCTGCATTATCAAACAGCTCAAGCAGAGGACCCGCATTATCAAACAGCTCCAGCAGAGGACCTGCATTATCGAACAGCTCAAGCAGGCCAAGCAGAGGACTTACATTATCAAACAGCTCAAGCAGGCCAAGCAGAGGACTTACATTATCAAACAGCTCAAGCAGAACGAAGCAGAGGACCTGCATTATCAAACAGCTCAAGCAGAACGAAGCAGAGGACCTGCATTATCAAACAGCTCAAGCAGGCCAAGCAGAGGACCTGCATTATCAAACAGCTCAAGCAGGCCAAGCAGAGGACCTGCATTATCAAACAGCTCAAGCAGCCCAAGCAGAGGACTTACATTATCAAACAGCTCAAGCAGGCCAAGCAGAGGACCTGCATTATCAAACAGCTCAAGCAGGCCAAGCAGAGGACTGCACTATCAAACGCTCAAGCAGGCAAGCAGAGGACTTGCATTATCAAACAGCATAAGCAGAGGACTTGCATTATCAAACAGCTCAAGTAGGCCAAGCAGAGGACTTACATTATCAAACAGCTCAAGCAGGCCAAGCAGAGGACTTGCATTATCAAACAGCTCAAGTAGGCCAAGCAGAGGACCTGCATTATAGGCCAAGCAGAGGACCTGCATTATCAAACAGCTCAAGCAGAACAAGCAGAGGACCTGCATTATCAAACAGCTCAAGCAGGCCAAGCAGAGGACCTTGCATTATCAAACAGCTCAAGTAGGCCAAGCAGAGGACCTGCATTATCAAACAGCTCAAGCAGGCCAAGCAGAGGACTTACATTATCAAACAGCTCAAGCAGGCCAAGCAGAGGACCTGCATTATCAAACAGCTCAAGCAGGCCAAGCAGAGGACTTACATTATCAAACAGCTCAAGCAGGCCAAGCAGAGGACTTACATTATCAAACAGCTCAAGTAGGCCTAGCAGAGGACTTGCATTATCAAACAGCTCAAGTAGGCCAAGCAGAGGACCTGCATTATCAAACAGCTCAAGCAGAACGAAGCAGAGGACCTGCATTATCAAACAGCTCAAGCAGGCCAAGCAGAGGACCTGCATTATCAAACAGCTCAAGCAGGCCAAGCAGAGGACCTGCATTATCAAACAGCTCAAGCAGCCCAAGCAGAGGACTTACATTATCAAACAGCTCAAGCAGGCCAAGCAGAGGACCTGCATTATCAAACAGCTCAAGCAGGCCAAGCAGAGGACCTGCACTATCAAACAGCTCAAGCAGGCCAAGCAGAGGACTTGCATTATCAAACAGCATAAGCAGAGGACTTGCATTATCAAACAGCTCAAGTAGGCCAAGCAGAGGACTTACATTATCAAACAGCTCAAGCAGGCCAAGCAGAGGACTTGCATTATCAAACAGCTCAAGTAGGCCAAGCAGAGGACCTGCATTATCAAACAGCTCAAGCAGGCCAAGCAGAGGACTTACATTATCAAACAGCTCAAGCAGGCCAAGCAGAGGACCTGCATTATCAAACAGCTCAAGCAGGCCTAGCAGAGGACTTACATTATCAAACAGCTCAAGCAGGCCAAGCAGAGGACTTACATTATCAAACAGCTCAAGTAGGCCTAGCAGAGGACTTGCATTATCAAACAGCTCAAGTAGGCCAAGCAGAGGACTTACATTATCAAACAGCTCAAGCAGGCCAAGCAGAGGACCTGCACTATCAAACAGCTCAAGTAGGCCAAGCAGAGGACCTGCATTATCAAACAGCTCAAGCAGGCCAAGCAGAGGACTTACATTATCAAACAGCTCAAGCAGTCCAAGCAGAGGACATGCATTATCAAACAGCATAAGCAGAGGACTTGCATTATCAAACAGCTCAAGCAGAGGACCTGCATTATCAAACAGCTCAAGCAGAGGACCTGCATTATCAAACAGATTAAGCAGAGGAAGTGCATTATCAAACAGCTCAAGCAGGCCAAGCAGAGGACCTGCATTATCAAACAGCTCAAGCAGGCCAAGCAGAGGACTTACATTATCAAACAGCTCAAGCAGGCCAAGCAGAGGACTTGCATTATCAAACAGCTCAAGTAGGCCAAGCAGAGGACCTGCATTATCAAACAGCTCAAGCAGGCCAAGCAGAGGACTTGCATTATCAAACAGCATAAGCAGAGGACTTGCATTATCAAACAGCTTAAGCAGAGGACCTGCATTATCAAACAGATCAAGTAGAGGACCTGCATTATCAAACAGATCAAGCCGAGGACCTGCATTATCAAACAGCTCAAGCAGAGGACCTGCATTATCAAACAGCTCAAGCAGAGGACCTGCATTATCAAACAGATTAAGCGGAGGATCTGCATTATCAAACAGCTCAAGCAGAGGACCTGCATTATCAAACAGATTAAGCGGAGGACCTGCATTATCAAACAGATCAAGTAGAGGACCTGCACTATCAAACAGCTCAAGCAGAGGACCTGCATGATGAAATTCTGCATTATTGCTCTCTGTCACATGCTGAGAATGTGTTTCGTTTGTAATGTAGTGGATTAATATGGGAAAATCTACCAATTAAAGCTTAACTACTCTTTCTTTTATTGGTTTGGTTTCATTGGTTTCATTTTGGTGATAAAATTGGTGATTTATTGGCGATATTCTATTTATTAACACACCAAAGATATACAATGAATGCCCATCCATAACATGTAATGGGGTAAAGATAATTCTGCTGAACAGCCATTTTGTCGATGCAGTATCTCTATGATAATTAACATGAAGTCACCTCTCAAACCTCTCTCTGTAACTCTGTTTGTGTCACCTTGGTCTCCTGTTTCAAAGTGAAAATGGACAAAAAAAACTGACTTTCAACTGCATATAAGTAGCCCGACGTCTGTCCACATCTTGGACAGGCGTGTTATTCTCGTATTTCCTGCGTGCATTGAACTACACACTAGAATACATGGTCGTCCGTCCCTATTGAAGCGGCCCAGCTGCAGGACATTTCGATCTCAAACGTGACGTTGCTTCCACCTGCTGGTTATACGACGACAGCAACACAAAATGACCGCATAGGTCAGTAAGTAGTTAGATAATGCATAGGCCTTTTTGTGACTGAATTACCATAATGTTGTGTTTCAACACATTAAATATATAGTTTAAAAAAAATGATAAGTTCAAATTGTTTCAATTGCTTACGATACCTATTGGAATAGGACAACAAAGGCGAGGATTTGAGATTAGTCATTGGTTGGAAACGGCAATAAAACGTCGGTGTCAGCCAGCCTTTTGTGCCGGAAAACAACAAATGGATGTCTGGGCGCTGAAACAGTGTAATTGTTGGTGAACAGTCATAAAGTAATTGAAATAGAAAAAGCAGACAGCATGGCTGAGCCCGCGTTTTATGGAGCAGCTTTCTGGATTAAGACCTTTGAAGACCCATCTGCGTCACAGCGCGGCTAAACAACACCATAGCAGGCCCAGTGAGTGTGTGTGTGTGTGTGACTGGAAACATAGGTGTTTTCGTGTGTTTCAATATATGTTTTTTGAACGACGTGGTTAACCATGGTTGTGTGTAATTACAACCATTCAAATGTTTACCCTTTAAAAATAGCCTGTATGAAAAGCATATTATAGTGATATTCAGACGCGAGGACTTGCATGGTGTTGCTTCCTTTCCGCTCTCAGTCGCTTTGCACCCCATAAACAGTTAAAGCTGTGATTGTGGTTTATTGCTGCATGGCAACCAATATCGGGTGCCAGTGCACATTGGCCAATAGCAAATAGCATGGAGCTGGCTTGTCCAATGTCCAGCAATGTGTTTTATATGTACTGTATGTTGGGATTCAGAACTCATGGTCGTGCTATTAACAAGGCCTAAAGGAAAGGGAGAGAAGGGGCTGTTGAAATGGTGTGTGGTGGTACTAAGCCAACATGGACTACACGGGAAATGCCCGCTTTAAATCCACTAATCCTATATAGGCCTGTAGGGTTTACATCTGTTTGCTTCTTTACTACCTGTTTGGATATAATTATGCTCATAGGCCTAGCCTACCTATACTCTCAACCTTTTACTAAATAAATAACATTTTCTGTAAATATTGAGTAGGGATGTGTTTAATGTTGTAATAAATAGGCCTATTCATCTTGTGATAGTTTATCATACACAGCATTTATATCAGGCATAGGCCTATACATGAAAAATATGGTTGCCTTTTGAAATGAGAATTCTATCTGAATAAGATGAAGTGATGTAGCAACTATAGTTCTGTTTTGGATAGAAAGAAATAAATACAAATATCTTGTCCGATGTTGGACATTTATCAACAATTAGAATCTTAGTAACAATTCATTCTCTGATTTCCAAACAATAAATATGGATTGCGACGCACAAAATAATTTGACATTTTATTTGATACTTCATACAAACGACTCTTCATTTTAGAATCGAAATACTCTGACATTGAGGTATTTTGCGTGTGCACAGTGTTGCTCTAATTCCATAGACAAAACTGTTTAGGATTTTTATCCCAGCAATTAAAAAAAAATCTCACACCGACTAAACATGTTTCTTTCGGCAAAAAAACCTAGAAATAAATAAATAGTCTGACAGGTAGTTGAAACACATTCAGGTAGTCAACGCATAAACATTATTAGGCCAATAACATAGACTAAACTCTGGGTGAAAAAAACAGAATCAATTCATGAAACATTTCATGCAACGAACATTAGACAATGTCTAGCATGTAATCTGTGTGCATTAATGAAATGATTCACCGATTACATCCGATTACATCCAAGTTATTGAGATAACATCAAAGTACCAAACACAACACTCTAGGAAGAAAACAGGCCGACGGGTTTTACAACGACGACAACACAACAGTCCTACACAACACAACAGACTATAGATCAAGCAAAATGTGGATAGATTGGCAACTATTTTCTAGAAATATCTTCGTTTCCTGGAAGTCCACCAATTGTAAGTATTCACAGTTTATTCTACGGGTCTACAGGGCCGCACTGCTCGCCGTTTAACATGTCTTTCGACGGTCCTTATTCCCTTTCTTCATCTTCATCCGGCGGTTCTGAAACCAGATTTTAATTTGTCTCTCAGTCAGATGAAGAACTCTTGCTACTTCGTATCTACGGTCTCGGGGGAGATACATGTTAAACAGAAACTCTTTCTCCAGTTCCAGAATCTGATGCTTAGAGTATGGACAGCGCTTTTTTCTGCTGGATTTTGCATGAAGCCAGTTGGAGGATGGGTCATCTGAAAGAGGGTTCGACAAAAGCGAGACAGAGCTCATGAGAAAGTGTTTTCCACAAGAGTCAGAATGGTATTACAAACTGTGGATGACGAACAACAGCAGACAAGGTCTTGCTGAAATAGCCAACATGCAGTAGCTAATACAGTCAGCCGTTTATGTGCTCGTTTCGGCCTTCTGACCCTAAGGCCTAGTCTACTGCCCACAACAGTGGGAAATCAACTGTTATAGTTTTGTCTATCATAATCCAAACAGCAAAATCATGGTTTCTCACAGTAAAAACTAAGTCGAGGAGGGGGCGACATTTTGCCGCTGTGAGGCAGCTGCTTTGGTCCAACATGTAGCAAATAGCAAAATCATATTATCTTTCACAGTAGGTTACAAACTAGATCGAGGAGGGAGGGGGTTTGCTACTGTCGGTCAGTGGTACTGCTTTGGCGCAATATGGATCCATTCGTTATCAAATAATGGATACAATAATTCGACGTAAACTCAACCTTTACAGCAGGCCTATATTATATCATAAATCATTTATTAACGTCAGCCTCTGACCTTATATTTCTAGATTCCTGCTTAATTCAACATGAATTAATTCCAAAGATCGAGACACATATGAGATCATGATCACCATTACGCATGAAGCCAAATGAAAGATGCGGTGCTTACTTGTGTTGATCTCCCTCTTTTCCTCTACGGTTGATGTGCTGCTCTCTTCGTTGGGTTTGGAGAAAATGGCATCACACGCGATCGTATCCTTCTCTGCGCGGAACGGTCCGTTGTCAATGTCGGACACAAGAGGTGTGTGCGTTTCCAGCGTTGTGCAGTCCCCATTTCCTATCAGCGGCTCCGGTTTGATATCATAGTTCATATTTGACGATAATCCCGTTAAACATATCGACGTAGAAACCGGTTCCAAAGCCCAGGAACGCATAAACATCCCATCGGTATCTCCTGTTGGACAATGGTGGTGTAAATAGGGCTGGTGTGTTATAGAGGCGCTGCTCGGGGGCTGATGAGCAGAAATGGGACTCCAAGACGCACTGAAAATAGAAGATTTCGTCTGCAAAGGGCAAGATTCCTGACCGCCATATTCAGTTAGCATCGGCTGGCTCGCCTGTTCCAGCCCTGGTCCGCTTGAGTATGTGTGTGCCATAATATCCCCTTGGTCGCGGGGAAGATGAGAGTCTGCATAGTAACTAAGCGTGCCTAATGTCGACATGACAACAAATGCACAAAGCCAAAGGCAACTAAACTTCCACTGGAATATATTTAGAAAAACAGGATCATGATACTACTTCGCTGCACCAAGAACCACCACATTCGTTCAATAAATTGAACCTTGGCTGGGATTGGATTGGGTGCCGCAGACACGTGACCGTGGGACAGAACAATAAATAATAAATCAGTCTACTCAACGAGCTAAATGGTCACTATTTTCCTCCGTTATATTTTTAATAGCAAAGTCATATGCCTATATCATTTTATACCAGCAGTAAGGTTTATGATTTTGGTTTTGAAATGAGACTTTAACGTTGATATGTTTTATATATGTCTAGAAAGTGAGAGAGTATAGCATGTTTTTCTAGCCTCCTTAAAAAATAAAGGAATGCAGCAATGTAGTAAGGCGCTATATCTCCATTGTGACATATAGTCGTTACTACGCGCAGAATAAGAGCTATTTATTTCCATCTAAGAACTCTCACCACCGATCTAAAATGTGGAATTCTATAGAATGAATTTATTCAATAAATGATCCAGTATCTATCAACATAATTCAGTCCATTATTTCCTATAGGCCTATAAGGGCAAAAACTCCGAGGTTATTCCAAAGACTTTATAGCATTAGATTGGCGATATCGTTATATAGACACTTATTAAATAGGACTCTGAAAGAAAATACACGCAGCAATATTATTTGGCCAAATACATACCCACATTTAAACATAGCAGACCTGTGAGTTAATAGGCCCATGTACTATAGGTACGCTGATGTGAGTGTGTTGACATTTGCCATATGAATCATATTTGCCATTATATGCCATTTGATGTATTCATAATAAAGTCACAGGCAAACCTATAGGTTACCATATCTGCTGTGGCGTACATCGTGTTCATTGTTATTAGGCTTTTACATGTGTTATTCACCTGATATGCCGATTACCATCCGATTAATGCTCTTCAAATGGCTTGAGATTATTCCATTTGGCTTCACTTAAATAAGGACAACAGAAACAGAAAATATTCTAGTGATACTGTCTCCATTGCTCTGGGATATAAACGTTTAAATGTAAAACGTTATATATGTAGACCTATGTAGCACTATAGGATAAACACACCGAGGGCCTGTTTCCCGGACACAGATTGAACCATAGTCCTGAACTAAAAAGAATGTTCAATAGAGAATCTCCAATGGAGAACTCCCATTGAAAGGGCTTTTCAGTCATACATTTTTTAGTATTATTTATTATAGTGTGTATTATTAATTCCAACGAATTAATTAGATCTTACTTACCAAATTATTGTCCCAAATCAATTCGAAAAAGTTAAGACCGAATCTAAAAATGCATACCTCACATAGGCTTTTATTTGATAGTAAGACCAGGACTATTATTTCTATTTAAGACTGCAAAACACAGGCATATACAACCATTTACACAATATGTGTACACAAGGAACAAGCTCTGTGTATTCTACCATCGAATTAGTGTTCAGAAATAAAATACTTGTACATAGTAGCATCAACATATCCACGTGTCAATAGATGATGGAGAAAGTTCCCGTTGTGTTAGTGTGGAAAACCAGAACAGACCCTTACTATTTATGGACCAATGAGCGAACACTAGGACTGTCTGCGCGGCGCTTTTAGCTATCAAAGTGGGGAGAGAGAAAAAACGTTAGGTGCTATAGCAGTCTGTTTTTATCACGGGGGCTATTTAGTTGTTTTTCTTTAGGTTACAACCTGGCTGTCTGGTCTAAATATCGCCAATAAAATCCATCCTTTGTGTCCATTGTGTGGCGCAGCAGACGCATCCGGCACTTCGAATGCGTGCCACTGGGAACGCTGCAGCAGCGCACGAGGCATTGGCCAGACTGCAATGATCATAACCGAGGCCTTGCAGTCCTTCCTCTCCCTCAAGCCAACTCGCTCTCTCTCCCCCTGAGACATACAGGCCGCGTCTATTGCTCGTCTTGTGTTGTTGTTTTGAATAGATATGGCGATATATGTGAGGAACAACATTTTCCTTGCAGCCCTGATTTTTTGTGTTCGTTTTTTCTTTTTGTTCTATACATCAGACCTGGCGCCAGGATAAAGTGACTAAGAGGGCAGTTGAAATCGGGGAATGGACTACATTTGGGGGGTTCTTGCATTGGAATTATATTGAATTATGCTTATATCACGCTGTACCACAATAAACATAAAGTTAAAAAATGCAGAGACTCCGAGATTTTTTTAGTGCTTTTGAAGTCACCGATTGGCGCGAAATCTGTAGGCTGTCTCCGCTGCACTGTATGCATGCTTATAATAGCCTAAGGTCGACATGAGAGACAATACATTTCCGCAGACACATGACATAAACAAATGCATCGGAATTGTTATAGAATATTCTACACACGACTAGGCTACTCGGTAAATGTAGCCTTCTTCCTTCGGGGCACAGCTCTGTTGCCAGAGACAATTTGGAGTGTTCTGTGAAGCGCAGAGTTTTTACTGAGGCAATTAAGGCAGTTTCGTGTGGTGGGGGAAAATACGGCCTAACAACACGAAACTACCTGAACCCCTCAACAGCCCTCTTTCCTCCTAAAGAAATAGATATACTCTACAAGCATTTTTTTGACGCATTCATTCCGTTCGCACAACTGGAACATATACCGTGGAAATCATAGGGATCCTATAATTCACTCTCATTCTATGCGTAATTGTAATTAGATGGTCAACATTCTAGCATTTCTCAATGTTCACACTTCTTTTACGCATAACACAACATTTGCACACCTGAAAAGATACAGTCCAAATTGTGTGTCTTATTGCGTGCATATTTCACAGCGCTCCACATGTCGACAGACTTAGTGTCCTTTCATAGATAGCATATGATGATGAACCAAACTACCGCCAGTAATGTCCTTGAGAAAATAATGTTGTTTTCCGGGTCATTTTGCCACCGGAAAACATAATGTTGTTTTCCGGGTCAATATCCAATACACCCTGCAGTAAACAAGAGCTATCCCGATGGAGTGTCTTTGACCATAAAACTTCACAATGGTCATTGCATTTGTATCTGTTTAGCCAGGAGAGTCCACTCAGTAACACATGCCACTCTTTCCCAGGGAGTCCTAGACAACAAGTGTAGTGCTTGCATCATGTCTATGACTCAGGCAATGATTCCTATTGACATGAAGGGCATCAGCGTCACACAACAGGAAACTGTTGTTTTTTCTTTACTGTAAAACCAACCTGCAACTGAAAAATGGAAGCTCGTGGAATAAAGAGGGTCCCACCACCGGGCTATTCCTCTCGTGTGTATGAAAGATTACATTCTATACAGGAGAGATGATCTGTGGACTAAAGCATTCCAATGCAAGGTAAAAACGTGCCATGTTTTTATTGACTTACTTAGTGAGGCCAACAGACAACATATCAATTCATTTCACAGTATAGTCTCTCTATAGACAAAGCAATGACAATACGGGCAATATTATTACAACGGTTTGGAGAGAACAATAAAAATATGGATAAAAATATGAGAAGGCAAACTGTAAACAATATTTACAAGTCTCAGATAAGTTTCTTGTTTATAAATAAAACCCTTAACAAAATAGTTATTGTGTGATGCTTTTAGTATATATGGCTATAATACCAGCAAAATGTGCAGATATTAAATATCAAATCCATCGAGGCTCTTCAGCCATGACGTAACGTAGGCCTATATTGCTACAGGTTACAACATTTCCCCAAGAGCTATTCCAGCATGCACAGATGTCAATGCGTCACTCAAGGTGGCTATATACATTTATTATGTACCACGAATGCCGATATTGTGCAGCTCTGAAACACTTAAGTCGTTCCATATCTATATTAACTGTTGGTATATACATAAAGGGAGCAACCATATGTTATGACAGTATAAATACATAACCACGACAAACAAAACCGAGACGTATTCAGGTAAAATGTCCACAAAACGACATATCAATAAGTTAGCAATAGTAGCCCTAACCTACACGGTCATATTCACACGATAAGGGGTTCTCGAAGGAAGGCGCTCTGGCCATTGACGGAGGAGGGAGTCAAATACGGCACGAATGTCTCACGAAAAACTGAAGTTGTTCGCTAGCTCCCGATAGCTCCTGTTTTCCCGACTCATTTTTTTCAGTTTCATTCTTCGGTTTTGGAACCAGATTTTGACTTGCCTGTCTGTCAGGTGGACGCTGCGGCTGATCTCCAGGCGACGCTCACGAGTCAAGTACATATTGAAGAGAAATTCTTTCTCTAGCTCAAGAGTCTGGTGCTTGGTGTAGGGGCAACGCTTTTTCCGGCCACTCTTCGCTGTCAGCCAGTTAGCTTTGCTTTCAGATCTTCCATCTCCTGTAGAAAGAAATTGAAAGAGAAATGAGTGCGCGCAACATATCTTTTTTTCATGCTACTGCACTGATGTAACTTTAAAATAATTGTTGCCCAAATGTAATTATTGTACCCAGAAATAATGCATTCCCCAATTCCATAACATGTTTGCATCTATATGTAACATCGGTTACATATAGACAAACACTGACGTAATACCTATCAAAATAAAAAATGTTGTCTAAAATTATCTTTAAATAGCCATCCTGAGCCCATGAGTGTATTTGACAGTAATACGAAGTTAATGTAGACACACACACACACACAATGCCCGTTGTATGCACATATTTTGCATCTATCCAAAAACCTAAGCTATTACATCAACGTTGTGCTCAAGATTCACTTCATTATCTTTCAATGTAATAATAGGCCTTTATTAAGACATAAAAGTTACTGATAGTCTGCTGAAATGATGGCTGCAGTTGATGGTTTATGGGGAAGACTGAGGACATCAACGCGTTGTATTAGACAGATGTACTGGACAGGATTGGCCTTGTTGCTCCTCGTCATAAAATAATATAAAAAAACTGGAGGAAATCCCAGCTCGTGGCCACTCTGTCAAACCCCACAAAGACATGCCTTTACCGCTGCGCATTTAACCCACATATGGGGAAGTTTTCATGTCCACAATATAATCAGTAGGATCTGCCTCTAAAAACCAAGGTTAACGCCAAGGCACATCTACACTGACTCGGGGGCATTGACACTACACTCCCTCCATGTACACCCATCAAGATCCCATTGTCATAAACGTCATATTTTGGATTTAGAGCAGTACTCACCTTTAACGGGTTTGTCTGGACTTTCTGCACAGCTCTCGGTGGGTTCGGGGGAGGACAAACCATCTACGGTCGATGCCCGGGTGTCCTCATCCGGAGCACATGGCGGTGGTTCAGGCAGTGCTTCACTCTCCCTCCTGCCTGTATCCACCACCGGGGTAGGAGATGGCGGTGAGGGGTCGAAACGGGCCGGACGTTGTAGAGAGAATTGAGTAGGCTGTGGGTTCCGCTGAACGTCTTGATAAACCTTTGAAGAGCTATATGTCTGAGACAGGCGGAAGTAACCGGGAACAGGCACGGTGCTGTTTGTAACCGGGCATGTTCCCGGTGTTAACCGGGAATAGGAAATGTCTTCCCTCGTTGTTGACCCTTTAAGACACTTCTCTGATTCATACAGGCAATACGCATTCTCCTCTTTGATGCTCGGAGAGAATGAACAATGAGCAATTTGCTGCTGGTTGTTCGGTTGATCTACTCGACAAGATCTCGACGTCTCTAGCCACGTTTCCATCCCTTGAATATGTGAATACGGGCCAGATGAGGGTACCATAGTTTGAGAATTGCTCTCGTTGCGTTTACTGAACCCCGAGAAAAAAGCGCGGTTGGGTAGTCCATAGGAGTACTCCGAGCCTGGTGGCATATACACGCCGTTACTTTGGTAGTATGAGGCACCGCTCTCGGTTCGTCCGTGGATTAAGGAGTCCACTAAGAACGAGTTTCCACTTTGGTTGTCAGAGCATGACATCGTTGGTGTATAATTTGACGGAGGATGAGGATAGCCCTTTCTGGCTGACATTTCTTGTGCAAAACATGCTGAATATAATTACAGATACTCACACTTCTCTGCACTTTAGCTGACAGCCAATTAAAACACAAGAAGAGAGACTCCTCCCATTGAAAGCACGTAATGCCAGTATGCTATATTCATTTTGTTTAGAGATTTAATATAATACATGAAAAGTAAAGGTAAGTGTTGTATTTAAAGGTATCAGTTCAACCTAAAATGGTGGCTAGATAGTATAGGTGATATGACATGGGCTGCATTACCTTTTACGATAATCTGTGTTGTAAACATTGACCTCATGCACCCTCTCACACACACACACACACACACACACACACACACACACACACACACACACACACACACACACACACACACACACACACACACACACACACACACACGAGAGAGGGGAAGATATTATCATACACAAATAACTATTTACATGTGAAGGGACAGTGCAAATAACTGCAGATGTCTTCAGATTTTAAACAGTTTAGTGGAAAGCTCGTTAAACTTTCCTCTCCAGGAAGCGTCAAAACATTGCACTATTCAAGTTCACAGAGCATTGTGACAAAATATCTATTTGACTATTAGTTAATGTCCCTTAGTTACAAGCGTGAATGTGAGCTATTTAGCTACCAATTACAGATGATTTTACATGCGTAAACAATAATCAACAGCCTGGACAATATAAAGGCTAATAAGGCCTACATGAAGCCAGAACAAAATTCGTTTTCTACTTTGCTGCTGGTTAAGTCAGAAACAAAATAGGCTGTGGCAAAGATTGTTTACCTATCTTGTTAACATAATGGGAAATATAATCTGAAACAAATACGTTACAAACACGTTATTTATCAAAGACGTGCATTTGTTATGAAAAACCTTGTGCGTAATTGGTGCGTAATGCATTTTACAAGTGTACAACTCGGCACGTTTAGATGATTTTATACACCGGCAGAACCAATTTCTGTGGGATCCCATTTATTTCCTTCAGAATCCAATTGAAAACAATATCCTCAGACTCATATCCCCAAACTGAATAGAAATAGATTAGGCCTATGTAAATCCTAGCAATAGCTGAGTTATGTGCTTCTAACCACAGCCTTTATAAATACCACTGCCTTTATTATTCCCCCATGCAGTTGGGAAAAAGATCATCCTTGCTATGTTTGTTACTATAATTACCACGGTTATATTACGTTATTGTTCTGACACCAAAAACCCTATATGGTGCGACTTATTTGGGGTTTTATCTGATTTAGAAATTAATTTAAAAAAATGAATAGCCTAAGCCATTGATTTGAGTGGGTACTAGTCTCATGACGTGCGTAGAATAATTTCAACAGCCTATTTATTTACCTCTAGCCAGTGGTACTTTAAGTTATTATTAAGTTACTATCATATTTAAAATCATTTAATGCATGTCTCCTTATAGCGGCTAATAAAATCACATTAACAATGTTTCCTCTGTTCCAAGTTATTCTTGCAACGGGACAAAAAAATATGCCTGCGCCCCTCGTGCGTAATGTGGCACTTTACTACATCCGCTAACAGCTATTTTATTTTTCACTGGAGACTAAAAAGCCCTCCGGTAGGCTATGGGATTCTCAGCTAGAATGTTCCCCTTCCCAACACACACACAAACCAAACACATTTTATAATCTAACGTTTCGTATGACTTAAATAAGAATCATTAGGTCCTGTTATTTTTCCAGAAAACGCCATAGACATCTCTAGACAGGATAAGGCCTATGTTTAAAACAATTTTCCATTTAGCATACTGGTTATATTGAGATGTATACTGTGTAAAATAACCACAAGCTATTCTGTGCTGTGAAACTCATTCACTCATCCTCTCCCACACGGAATACATTGGTTCTAATACATTGTGTCATCTAATATTATATTTCCAATAATGTGTATTTCAGCTATAAAACAGCTTTATATATTATTTTCTAGCAGGATAGAAAGGCTCCTTACAAAAATGCTTTACTTTATCCCATTTTACCAAGAAAAAATGGACCACACGCGTATTTGTTTTCCCATTTCGAGCATTTTGAAATATATTTCGATAAAAATAAGAGAATATGTAACAATAATACACACATAGGGATAATTACCTGAACAATGAAACCCTGTAATGTAATGAGTCTGAATCGTTGGATGTTTGATGCATGGGAAGTAGTCTCGGCCAGAGTTCCGTCCACATCCACGGCATTGATCCATGACATTGATCCGAGCAGCGCCTCCCAGTGGAACAAACAAACAACCACGTTCGAACTGCAGATTCCATCCGGAATATATTCCTGCCCGTGCACGCTGAGCTGCTGAGACAAATGAAGCAGGAAAAGTCCGCGAACACAAGCTTTCAATGCTCCCAGGCAGGCAGCCGTTGTTTTTAAAGCCCTTAGTCACAGTTAATAACCTTGGTCTCAGACGGTTTATTGCACTACACTCCAATTGTACAAATGCTCCAGTCGAAGGCGCGTTTTATGGCCAAGTTGCTGCAGCAACAGGGAGGATGTCCGTAAAGGCGGCATTCCGGCTAGCCTGACCGGACAGGATGCACGGCCCAAGACCATCACCCGGACTGGCTGCAGCCGGCCATCTACACCAGCTTAATGCTGCTATCCCTCTTAAATGGTGTTTTCACTAGCCCACTATTCATGAACGCCCATAGGCTTTGAACTATAAGACATTAACCGAAATATTGACAAACATTAGCCAATTTTACACATAGGCCTAATACACAATCAGTAGGTCTAATATCAACATTTGGCAATATAATAAAACAACAACTGATGAAGTTTATTTTAAATGTAGGCCTACCTTAAGTATTTAGCTTGATTTATTTAAAGTATTATTTTTGAAACAATAAACTTAAACGCGGGACAACTCCAGACGGTGATTGTATATAAAAGTCGTCCGGTGATAGATGGTTTAGGTACATAGTGGAATAAAAGAACGTGCTAGTCAACCTTTTGGGTGGAACTTCCGTAATGGATATTTAACATTAATGGCAGAGGATCCCATTTCGGCCCATGGGGGCAATGTAAAGTCAAATACATCATACATCTGATATGACCCACGCAGCCAGGTTTTATGTGGAGAATCATACAAGGAGATATTTTCTCCAGACATATAGACCCATTCATCTAATTTAGAAAATAAACTAAGAAAACAAACGGAAAGGTCTCGACCTGTGACTCGTATGTCTCCAATAGGGTGTGTGAAATAGGCTAAGCCTATATAGGGCCTAATCATTCCAAAAACCATCGTAGTGTATTTACACCGAGGAACATTTGAATTGTCTCAAAAATGAAGACCAAGAACTAAAATGTCCCAGAAATAGGCCGTTTCGGCTGAATGTATTGGAGCAGCTTTTCTCTTGCCAAAAACGCAGGAAAATAGCTGATACGTTCCGACATTGAGAACTTAAACAAAACGAACACTTTCAAGTATCAGGGTTGATTGAACAATTTTACAATATAACCTTTGTATGTCGAATATTTCACGAGAACAAAAACAATGACAATCAATGCATAAATAACAGGCCTATTTTAAACTATAGCCTAGTCCTTCTGCGCGCGTGTAATGGCGACAACAAACAACCAACAAAGTTTAGGATAAATCATGCCTTCTCGTCATGGAAAAGGTATGTCCCCTTTGTAGGCGTATATATAATAAATGTAAAGATACATGTTGTTAAATACGGTACATAGTTAAATGTCGAATTTGACATGAAATGGGCGCGCGTAAATCAAACTTTCGTGTAATTCATGCATTATGCATTAATGCCAATTAAATAATTTGCTCGAAAATGTGACTTTTACACAAGTTAGGATTCGACCAAATATATGTTCTGTTTTGGTGGCACCACACTTTCGTAACAACAAATAGCAAGATCAAAAGATCAACAAGAAAATCACCTAAAATGAAAATAGGCCAATAGACCTAATAATAATAATAATACACTAGATATTACTCTCAACAAATTAAGTATGGTGGACAAATAAATCTACAAATGTCCGTCCATCACCGGAGGGGTATAATCAGGAATTTGCAGACCAACGAACTTGAAATTAGCGATTGAGCTTCATGCATGCCTTGTCTGAGGGGAAGAAATCCATCAGCCAGTGTTACAGCATAGGGTTCGTGGTATAATACTGAAAACGGTCTCTGTTCAGTTTCTTCTCTTTCATCCTCCTGTTTTGAAACCAGATTTTAACTTGGCGGTCGGTGAGATTGAGCATCCTCGAAAGTTGAAGACGTTTCTCCTTGTTGATGTAAACACTGAAAAAGAACTCCCTCTCCAATTCTCTGATTTGGTATTTGGTGTATGGACATCTCTTCTTACGGGTTCTCTGTCCACCTGAAAGGAAGAATTGCAATTCAGATAGAATGATCAAATAGGGAGCTGCTTTCGTTCTGTGAAAAATACAGAAATGGTGTCAAAAGGGTTATAAACAAGGGTCTAAATAGACTGACAACAAAATAAGTTGTGGCTTTTGTAAAAAAAATATATATCATAAAAACTAAAACTGAAAGCCTAAAACTGGATAAATGTTTTTGGCCATGTTTTGCTTTTAATAAGCATGAAATCCCAACATTTCTATGCATATTTAGGGTGCATTATGCAACATAATCATGACATTTCTTAGAGTTCAGTAATGGAAATGACGGGTGGTAAAAAGCAATAGTCCTAATAATAACACCTCTGGACAACATCAAACACCTCACAAAACGAACATCATTACAAAAACGCAGTGGTAAATGCTTTCTAGTGCTGCGTATACTAGCCTAATGTATTCTACGGTGTATGCTGTGCTTTCTACACATTTTCTATGTCATGTGTATGTTTTTATAGATTTTATGGATCCCAGGACTCTCTGGAAAACACTGCCCACTGTGCAAAAACGGGTTGAATCAACGTTGTTTCCACGTCATTTCAACAACAAAAAAATCAATATGATGACGTTGAATCAACGTGGAAAAACTGATTGGATTTGCAAAAAGTCATCACCGTAAGGGAATTCTTTTTAACCCAACTTCTAACCTAAATCCAATAACATGGTGAATTGTTTTGTTGCTTTCATGTTGAATTCACGTTAGTTGGCAACTCAACCAAATGTAAATCAAAACTAGACGTTGAACTGACGTCTGTGCACAGTGGGTGGCAATTGTTAGTGAGTGGACTATCCTCCTGGCTAAAAATATTAAAGAATCAATAACATTTTTTAAATTATTTACTTTGTCACCTTATACTATATCACTAAGATTATATTAATATAATAACAATATACCATTCAGGTTATAGGGGGAACCATGCAGCACATATTCAATACGTCTCTGAGTTATAATGTATAAAAATAGTATTTTGCAATAAATCTATCAATTCATTAAGTTCTCGTTGCAGTCGTTTGATACGTTATGAAAAGTAAGCCAAGCTATGCGTCTATAAACTGGAACAACTAATAGGCCTACAAAGAATGCTGGAATATTTCAGAATGGGAAATTCTGTCTTTCACGGCCAATTTCAGTTCCAAGCACGTGATCTTGTCGTTTATAACACCGTTTTTGTTGGGGTAGATCTCCAGCCCCACAATAAACCTTATGCGCTTATAAAACAGCATATAAACGCCTTAACAGCAGCGCGTTAGATTGCAAACTTTCTCCCTGAACTGGTGCACGTCGTCTTTATACTCACCGCTGGCGCTATATTTCTCGTCATTGTTGCCGGAAGAAGACACGGGGCTGCAGCTCACCTCGCCCGGCGGTCCCTCCTCTGTATCCCGGCACTTGTCGGAACCGGTCACCGGAACTGTAGGTTGTTTGGTGGCAGTTCTGTCCACGGAGTGTTCGCTTGTTGGTGTGGTGTCTGCGCTCCCTTGAGCAGTATCGAAAAACTGATCAAAGGATTGCGGTAACACTCCATTCCTACTCACACTGCCCTGGAGACTTGATGTAGGATTGGAGCTGCTGAAGTGATAGACATCACTGGAGTTATTTTTCGTGAATATTTCCCCCAAGGAGGTCGAGCTTGATAGACAGTCCCTATGCACCGTGTCCTCAGTGGGGTAGCAGTGTGACATACCGCCCCTATGGTGGTGCCATTTACTGGAGCTACCAATGCCATGATAGTCTCTGAAAGCTACTTCTCTGACAGACGGAAGCTGTGGCAGAGTTGAGGATGGGTAGGAATATGTCATGGGACAAGAAGACTGACTCTGGTGGGACAAAAAAGGAGGGAGGCTTGAGAAGTCTGTTCCCGAGACGTAATAGGTGCAGCTGCCGGGCAAATACATATTAGACCCAACTGGGACCCGCTCATCAAAATCCATAATGATTCGATCTTGCGTAGCCTGTAGCCTACTCTAATAGTCTACCAAACCTCCCTTCGCATCGTTCCTATGTGCTGCTAGGCTCCAGTCACTTTGAAGCAGATCCGTTGAGCAACAAATTCTAAGACGTGAAGCTGACGTGCAGTTTGTTCTCCATCCATTCCTCAGAGCGCCAGTCATGTGACCAGGGGCAGAACTGGACAGATACGTCTGTTCAACTGATGCGTGGCAATGAGTGAATGCGTTTCTTAATTAAAGTGTGTGATATGAAATCATTTTCCAAATGTATAAGTAACCATACCAAAAAAATGTATTGATATGATTTCAAACACCTTTGAAGTCACGGTAAATCAAGGCCTTGTTGCAGCATGTGCGAATAACCTTTCTTACTAACGACAATCTTGGTGTTAATACTTTTTCAATATGATTTTCATGTGTTATAGTCTCACATCTTTATCTCTGGAACATACATTGGTCAATATGGCGCATATGCTGTTGTATGGACACATAAAGGCATTGTAAAGTGGATGGGTAAAATACCATTTGTATGAAATATATACCAGAACATCATAAAATGCTCTGGATCAATCTATTTCCACAACCACTATGCTTTTTCCACTAATGTATTACGCTAGTAGTAATATTAGCATACAGCATGTGGGCTAAGGCTGCAAGAAGAATACAATTGTATTATACAGAAGCCCATCTCAATATAGCGCTATATCAATATATTTGTACGTATTTCCATTTCTAACAGTATATAAATGGATAAGCTTTATGCAAATTCAGAATCCGTTTCCGTTTATATTTCCTGTAAGGTCTAGCCGAAGTTAGAATTGTCACTTGTTGACCAAAACAATCTCTCGTGTCTCAATCTCAATCTCTTATGGCTAACAATTTGGTGCAGGGCCGTAGCATAGCAAGACTAGCGTCAGATTGTAATACTATTGTGGGACACTCTGAAAATGAATATTGCGTCCAACATTCCAGGAAATGGGACATCTCTTGGATATTGTAATACACATATAGCCTAAAAGTAAAATAGGGTTAATAATAAACGAAACTATTGCACCTAGTGAGTGTACGATACATGAATGGAATGGCAGCATACGCGCGTAATGCATTCTCTTTCCTATCATCTGCATCAGTGGTCACGTTTTGCGCTAACATCAGTGTTTTAAAATGCAACAATAGAGTTCAGGGTATAGAGCACCAACCAACAAAATCAGCTCGAGTCAGACATGTTTTAAAATGCAACAATAGAGTTCAGGGTATAGAGCACCAACCAACAAAATCAGCTCGAGTCAGACATGTTTTATTGCACTTTGCAGTTGGCTGTGTAGTTGCCATTGTCAGAACAGACATGTGGGGACTGCTGCGGCCGGCGTGCTCACCAGACGACTAGATGGCATTCATGAAGTTCAATGAAACGAGACTCAAAACAAGGCTCCAGGTGAGTACTTAGGCCTGTGCGTAAAATGGACACTGTAATGTCTTGGAATTGTTGGAATGCATGTCATTGTAGGCTACGAAATATTGAATGATTAAATGGTTCGTTAAAGAATACAACTTTATGGCAAAAGCCTAATGGTTGTATTCTCTGTGAGCATGACATGAGTCCCTTAGGCTAATTATATATAGGTTAAAAAGTATTTTAAACCAAGTATGTCGTTTGTTGTATCCCATTCTTTAGATTGCAGTCAGTCTCGTTTTGTGTGCTGCAGAACTCAAGTTCGGGGGAGGAAAAGGGTCACCATTTGAGAGAAAGGGGCCACAAACACCCCTGCCCTGTGCCCCGGATGAAGTTCATTCGTTTATTACCGTGACAAATGTCTCAATGGTTCATTCGCGTTAACTGTTTGATAGGCCTATTGCAGGTTTTCCCAAACTCGGTATGAAACGCCTATAAATTCGAATTAAACGTTGTCAACAAATAAAATAGGATGCTAAACTTTACTTTAGAAAAATAAATGACATGAAAAATATAGCTATTTGATACGAGTTGTTTGTTTTAGCTTTTTTGTTCAGATGTAACATGGCTGATCAACAAATGGGTGGTCACTTTCAAGATGAACACATATACTCCACCAAGCTCATCAACAAGGATATATGCCAAAGATATTGGTGAATTTCTAAAATGTTGCAGTTATTTGACATGTTTAGCTAAATTATGGTGTTTTCGATGACTTTTCCAATCTAGCAGAATGAAATAAGCCTATACCCATAGCCACGAAGGCAGTTTTTAAAATGGAATGGTCTCGTTAAGAACTCGTCAACATGTGAGAGGCAGGTGTTATAGAACAAGTGGTAACTTAGTTATGTATCTTACACGCTCCATTGCCATTGACTTTAAATAGAAAACATTTGTACTTTACCACTACTTGGGTGTGAGCCATTTTCCCACTGGTGCGCCCTCATATTTATGCCATTTAGATGTTGTTTTTCTGCATAGGCGCTATAGGCTTTACTGCCTTTAACGAGCATTTCTTCAGGTTGGGGGGAGTTTAGCCTATATCTCTACGACACAAGTGCCTTGCACTTGGAAATGTGGAACATCACAGCTTAATGTCTCTCTATACTGCCTCTTTACAGTAGATGAGATGGGTGGCGGGAACATTACAGCTTTATGTCTGTCTCTATAATGCCTCTTTAGAAGAGACGGCTGACAGCAGGAGAAGCATAGCACAGAGGAGGAGAAAATAAACATCATAGACCTAATCTCATCTCTAAAGACATCACGATAAAAGAAGACGTACGCCAAGAGATGCTTATATGGAAGATGTACGGCAAGAAGTGCTTATGGAAACGAAAAGGGAGGAACCGAGTATGCTTTAGTTGGCGGTGCCATAAGAACCCTGGATGCATTGGATATGTTGTTGCAACAAGCGGAAGTCCCATCACCACCCTCCTAAAAGTCTCGGATAGTTTAAGGACATACTTGCAGTCAAGAGTCAGGGAAGCAGGATTTTAAAACACTGCTTTGTGTGTGGGACGAACCATTCAACAACACTTAGATATTATTTACTTGAGTTATAAGGTTAGAATCGTTGTAATAATAACGTCATATTTGTAATAACACCATTAACTACAATTCTTTCTTATTATAGACTATTATTATTATTATTATTATTATTACTACAGTTACTATTAGTAAATAGCAGTATAGTTCTTGCAGGCATACTTGTTATTTTATTACCATAACTAATTATAATGATAATGACTATACACTCAGGAAAAAAAGGCAGATTCTAGAACTTAAGGGTTCTTCGGCTGTTCCCATAGGAGAACCCTTCAAATAGAACTATTTTTAGTTCCAGGTAGAGTCCTTTCTATAGAGGGTTCTACCTGGAACCAAAAAGTGTTTCCTATGGGGACAGCCGAAGAAGCCTTTTTTCTAAGAGAGTATTGTGTAGCATTGCATTTGATCATTTGATCGACTGGGGCCTACTTTGAGTAAAACGTCACATTTTAAAAACGGAAATGTGTCTGGACCCGGAGCCATTTCATTGCATGGTGAAGCACCGTTAACGGTCATTACAATAGTTATGTTTTGGGGTTGGTGTTGGAAATTGGACAATAACTAATGTGCTGAATATTCTAACTGAATCCATTGAAAGTCCAGGCTGTAAGGCAACATGTTTAAGCAGTATTCTTTCTATGGGTACTGTACATGTCCAAGGCAAGCATACTGACGTTTACAACAGTTATTTAAACGAGTATGTATATTTGATTCAATTAAATTGATGTGTACGGACTTGCTCACTTGAATGTCAAACTTCAATTGCATGATTTAGAAACATATGAATATGAATGGAACAAGAGTATAACAAGGATGGATCGGAATTCCCATTGCCTCTTTTATTTAAATGATCCTTCTGGTTTTAGAAGATATCTGTATTCCATTGACTGTTCTAGTTATATGTATCTCATGCAGGGAACTGAACAGTCCTCTGCTGGTCTACTATAGACCACCACTATAGACCACACCCAAGTGTACACCGCACTGGAATCACTGGAAGTGTTACACTCAAATTAGCCTTTGGGTGGCAGCAAAAACAGTACAATCATGAATTGTATCCATTAGTGCACACCGTAGCAAAACTTTTTGCAATTGAAAACCTTTCACAATGAAAACGGGTGTTTTTTATTGGACAAGTTCAGGTTAGCCTCTCCCTTTTTCCAGTTTGTTTTCTTCTCTTTGGTTATCAGTGAATAGGACCCAGGTTATATATGTAAGACGCTCCAGTCCAGACTTGCAAAGTCCAGCGCCATAATTTCCCTCGACACCGCACCTATAGTGGGACCTCTCCTTGGTGGGACCTCTCCTTGGTGGGACCTCTCCTTGGTGGGACCTCTCCTTAGTGGGATCTCTCCTTGGTGGGACCTCTCCTTGGTGGGACCTCTCCTTAGTGGGACCTCTCCTTGGTGGGACCTCTCCTTGGTGGGACCTCTCCTTGGTGGGACCTCTCCTTAGTGGGACCTCTCCTTGGTGGGACCTCTCCTTGGTGGGACCTCTCCTTAGTGGGACCTCTCCTTGGTGGGACCTCTACTTGGTGGGACCTCTACTTGGTGGGATCTCTCCTTAGTGGGACCTCTCCTTGGTGGGACCTCTCCTTGGTGGGACCTCTCCTTGGTGGGACCTCTCCTTGGTGGAACCTCTCCTTGGTGGGACCTCTCCTTGGTGGGACATACTGAGTAATGTGGCTGTAGCATAAAGGGACAGTTCAGTGATTTTACATATTTACACATTTGTTTCCTTACCTTGAAAGCAGTCTATGGACAAGTGACTGCAATCCACACTTTTAGAATGCTTTGCCCCAAAAAATCAACTCAATGTTCTAATTTAAAACCAAGTCATTGAGTAACAATCCATTAAAGAGATGATTTGGGCCCTTTTAAACGAGACTGGACACAGTTGTTCCTATTGGTTTAACCTATTGGTTTAACCTATTGGTTTAACCTGTTTCCTGGAACTACTATACCTATCCCATGTCATGTTTTAAATATATAGTTGACATCCACGTGATTAGTCCTTGTATTCTACATCATGGGGGTCTTCTGATAGATGGAATGTTGACTTTTAAGCACGCATCACGCACGCATCACGCACGCAACTACACAATATTGTTATTTTTTTGCACACACATTTTGATATGTATGTATTACCATAGAGTTGTCTTTGCATTATGAATGTTTATACCATGGCATTGTTGAATACTCCTTTCTGATTGGCTTGAAGGGCATTCTAGAGCGTGCATTATTTCCCTATAATGCACGATATATTTGGACGGTAGAATTGAATGAGTATATTTGTACATGTTTTGTTTGAGCTGCTTTTGAAAGCAAAAGTCGAATTGAAAACAATATTGTTGAATTCTATTTTCATAATAGCACACTAGGACTGATGGTTTGGTTAGCTAAACTAGGAAGTCTGTTTGTTTGGTTACCACTGCAACTAATGTTACTGTAGCTATCTCGTTAACTTGCTAGCTACTTCAGTGGATGTTGAACACATTTATAGCGGCAAACTAACACATTTCTAGTGGCAAATGTGTTAAACTATAGCCATGGTATAAAAAGGATAATCAACTCGGTGCTCTGTGTTCTCTGGAAAATACTCGCTAGCACGTCGTGTAACACACTTTCCATGTCGTTCATTATTTCCATAGAAGCATAGCCCCTCGTTGATTATCCCTTATATAATGTATAGCTTGTATTTGGTTATTGTTGTAATGTGATGTTTTGCCTGATGAAGACCCTGTTCCGTGGAGACGCGTCCTCCTGTAGCCTGTCGATCTGCTTCTACCATACAGAATAAGGTATGTTTGTAAATAGTTCACAAAAGTGTTAATTGCACGACACAGGCCTGCTTGTCATTTTCTGAGTATAATTTGACGCCAGTCGGTAAAGCTTCAGTTGGAACGTTTGATTTGTCCTCCATCCTTTCAGTCATAGTTAGTGCTGTATATATAATACTGTAAAAAAATTCATTTATATTGCCCATCTTTTGATTTTAGGTATAGTCTATTGATTAAAGGTATAATCTCTGATATTTAACTATTTATTTAATTATATATTTGTTTTTCTGGTCATTTTATCCATAGAACAGCTATACCCTTTTTCTGCTGAATGAATATGAAGTTTTAAATAGTCTAGCCACAATACTTCTTCCCTTCGCGTTTCTGAGCATGTCCAGTTTCCATAGCATTACATTGAAAGTTGTTATAGGCTGATCGGAGATCGGACATATTGAGTAGAATTTTAACGATTGAGCATTTGATCATATATCCACAATAGTTTCTGCCTTCCTTTAAAAGTGATTCAAAAAACGACGGGCGCATCGAAAACCCGTAAATTTCTATATAGGCCCAGGTTGGAGATTCATTAAGGAATCTGTAACAAAACGTAATCAGATGACTAAATATCATGCACGCATTATTGCCAAATATTAGCCACATTTAAATCAGTGCATTAATTCCCATTTGGAGAAGAAAAAAAATACCCACAAGGCAGTACTACCTATAAGTGTCCACGACTGCAGTACATATTTAAAGTTCTCATTTGAGAAGACAAAAAAAAGTGTTTCCCTTTGGAATGTGTTTCACTCTTTGTTTTCTAACACACACATTGACAGTTTCGCTATTATTGCCATATTAAGGAAAAGCATATAAATATTACGTACATCAAGGTAAGCCTTTACATTTCCTATAGTACTCAATAGTGAATCGTTTCCATTCGGCAACATTTCTCACATGAAGAAATCTTGGATAAAATATCATTCCATGTTTTTCACCTGCATGGGTTAGGCAATGGTCGGAGCCATATATCAATATATACTGTACAAAAATATAAACACAACATGCAACAATTTGAACGATGTTACTGAATTACAGTTCCAGAGTGGCGCAGCGGTCTAAGGCACTGCATCTCAGTACTAGAAGCGTCACTACAGACACCCTGGTTCGAATCCAGGCTGTATCACAACCGGCCGTTATTGGGAGTCCCATAGGGCAGCGCACAATTGGCCCAGCGTCGTCCTGGTTTGGCCGGTGTAGGCCGTCATTGTAAATAAGAATGTGTTCTTAACTGACCTGCCTAGTTAAATAAATAATAATTAATAATAAGGCAATCAGTCAATAAATTCCTTAGGCCCTAATCTATGGATTTCCCATAGGTGGGCCTGGGAGGACATAGGCCTACCCACTGGGAAGACAGGCCCAGCCAATCAGAATGAGTTTTTCCCCACAAAAGGGAATTATTACAGACACAAAAACTCCCCAGTTTCATCAGATGTTCGGGTGGCTGGTCTAAGACGATGAAAACGCCTCATGTGGGGTGACACATGGTCTGCAGTTGTGAGACCAGTTGGACATACTGCCAAATTCTCTAAAATGATGGAGGTGATTTATGGTAGAGAAATGAACATTCAATTCTCTGTCAGCATGTCAATTGCACGCTCCGTCAAAACTTGAGACATCTGTGGCGTGGCGTTGTGTAACAAAACTGCATATTTAAGAGTGGCCTTTTATTGTCCCCAGCACAGTGTAATGATCATGCTGTTTAATCAGCTTCTTGATATGCCACACCTGTCAGGATGCGTCATCTTGGTAAAGGAGAAATGCTCACTAACAGGGATGTAAACAAATTGGAGAAAAACATTTGAGAGATATAAGCTTTTAGTGTGTATGAAACATTTCTGAGATATTATATTTCAGCTCATGAAACACTTTACATGTTCCGTTTATATTTTCGTTCAGTTTGACCACGGTTAGGCCTACACCTGAACTCATCAAATGCAATGACGCAGATCCGGCAGCAGATGGCAACATTGTCATCTCATCATTATCAGTAAGGCATTTCTCATACAATAGCCTAATGGTATTATAAGGGCTTATTGTTGCAAGCCTCTACAACATTAAAATTATAAAATGGAAAGCTGTTTGACTCGTTTTATCAACGCTAATCATACGTCTAATCGGCGTGTAGCCTACCTAAATTCAAGAAATTAAATTAAAAAGTTAATAAAATGTCCCCGACAAACATTATTACAAAATAAATGCTCATTACTAGTCTGACTTTTAATTTGTCTGAGAAAAAATATGAACAACGTAGTAATGGGGTTTCTCCAACTTTTATTGGGAAGAGCTTATTGGCTATATGTTTGCAGTCAAAAACAGGGGAAACTTTAAATGCAACTGTTCATTAATTGCAATCAGATGTATTTACATTTGTTATAATAGAAAACGAAATACAGCATTTTCAAACAATGATGACTGCGCAGATAACTGTTGCGTGAAACAGAGTTCAGATGATTATTCCTGTATGGGAGAAAAGACGTAGCCTACTCAGACAGAATAAAAACATCTAATCGTTTATAATTAACTGAATATTGACAGAATGCATAGGGTAAATGTAAAGCAATGTACTAATTAATAGCTCAATCACTATGTGATGAGAAATGTTTCAGCTTCTAAAATTAGATTCGTAGGCATAAACGATTTACGGGTTGCGCGGTATAGCGCTCTCACCAACATTTCAATATCAATCAATTCAGGGAATGTATACTCAAATTCAACGAATAATCTCAAACCCTCAATATCAATGCTGCACAATTTTTTTAATCATTAATTCTTACTCTGATGGAGCTAAAATAGAATTGTCCCACACAGATTTGAGTGTTTACGTTTCCAATTACAGGAGGCTATGTTCTTCTGAGTAGATATATCATATTTTAGGTTATGAGTTATTTAGCGTATTGTATTTGTAGAAAATTGTAGAAAATTATAAAAGCTATATGTCCGTCGAATAGAGTATGAGACAGAATATATAAACAAGGAGGAAGTGATTTCCCCATTTCCTTCAAACACAGGACATCGAATGGTTTCAATTAATTACGACAAGAAAACAAAAAAAAGGCCAAGTGGACCTCCAAAAACAGAGCCAACCCATGGCGAGCGAGAAGGAGACGCCTTATATTGTGTAATAAATTATAATATAGTTCATTTTCATTGAACAACCTTCAAGTCTCTTCTTTTTCTGTCTTTTTGTTTCAGTAGTTCCATATACAGCTAACTGGGACTCTTAAATTTGTTGACAACCTTCTTCTCTTTTACTCGCCTGTTCTGAAACCAGATAGTCACTTGTCGCTCTGTCAGGTTTGACTGATCAGATATCCTTCGTCGTTTGTCCTTTGTGATAAATTTATTGGCGGCATACTCCCTTTCCAGTTCTTTCAGCTGTACCTTGGTGTATGGCACGCGCTTCTTCCTCCCACGTCGAATAGAGCTGCCATCCCCTCCAGATACAGTGTCTGTGTGAAGAGCATAAACACATGCTTAATTAACCTAGAACCATCTGGAAAATTGCTAAAATCGTAGTATAGTTTCTAATAACGATGGGATATGTCGTGTCTATCCACAATTCACATTACGGTGACAAGATGGATGACGGTTTCTTCTAACGAATTATTAATATGCAAATTGTAAAAGGAAAAACAACGCAGGGCGAATGATGGTGTTTCTGCTTTTGATAAACTGAGGTTTATAATGTGGAAATATGCATAAGCTTGTGAAAACATTTAAGAATGTATAGCCTTAATTCCATACCTTGAATGGATGATTTCCATAGATGGTTTGAGTGTGGCTGGTCCTTAGCGCAGTAAACCGGCCCATTCCATCCGTTGGTGATAGCCCATGGCTGATAAGGCTCCACTGGCAGAAGAGGCTCATGCCTGGGCTCGGTGGGTCCGCTGAGGGTGGGTACCACTGGGACGTCCAGATAGCTGGAGACAGGTTGGTAAGGGCTGGAGGAGTAGCCTTGGTAGAAAGCGAATTCCTTCGCCCTGGACCCTGGGAACTCCTCTCCTGAAACGGATGTGTCCATGTATTTGTCCCCATAGGCAGAGGAGGGTTGCGCGCAGGACTTGACGCTGCCGTGTGACATCCTACACGGGTAGTAGCTGCTGCCAAAATATCCATACGGCAAGGACGCATTTGATGAACTTTGGGCTGCGGAACAGGGGCTGCATTGTTTGACAGCTTCGCCCATGCCAGGTACTGGCACCTCGCTCGACGTGTAGGTAGTGCTTGGAGCCAGGGACGTCGGATGCGCCAACAAATTCCTGCACTGATTTGCTGCAAAATTGCCTCCTGTGAACCCCTCCATGTTTTTATTTATCTCATCCAAACCGTTATCATACAGAAACATGACTGGGTCAATCCAGCGCGAATGGAGAAGTAATGACGCTGTCATAGCATGCCCTACATCGAGACAACCTGCTCTTTTAAAAAAATCCCCACGACTGAAAAAAGAGATACGGAATCTGGGAGAGTAACCGATACTCACGCGCCTGTGTGGACCTAAAGATCGCAAGGTTATTGGGCAAAGCCAGGCACGTGATATGCAAAGGAGCTGATAAACGTCTAGACTGCAGATAATGCAGCTCCATGCCCAAAGTGTTTATACTCTAAAACAATATAGCATTTAGGAGGAAAAGGACTACACGTTTTAAACAAGATGAACAGTTTCGAGATATCATACAGATAACCATAGGCCTACACTCCATATAGTTGTTATTCATGAATCTATTGGAATCTGTCTGATGTCATTCTTGGTTTATAGCCTAGCATTTTGCTGAGGAAACATCACATGGATGGAGACTGACATTTAAATACTTTTTGTCAAAATGCTGATAAAAACAGTAGAATGGAGATGCGGTGGACGCAGATTTATGTATGCAGCCGTTACGCATTTACATTTATCAACAGTTATATGGCCAAGGCAGTTTGTACGAAATATGGGTTGATTTAAATTAAATATTTTTTATTTTATTACACCGTGTATGGAAAATCATTAAACTACCTTCTAATTGACCAGAATGCGCTGAGCTTGGAAACAACATGCTGTTAGATAGGTTTTTTTTTATCCCCCCATTTTTTTATATACACGAAGTAGCATACATTTTGTTTTGGGCTAATAGGAAAATATCAAGGAAGAAGAAACTACATTAAAATGCTTTGGTGGAGAAATATCAGTCATTCAAACTGTAAAGGAAATCAAGAATATTCTGTGCGTAAAAGTCACTGAAATGTAAACCATGCATGCCACGGCAATATTCTGAAACACACTGCTATTCTAGCTGCTGTTCAGTCTCTTATAGGCTTTATAACCTACCGACAGAAAACAGCTAGCACACTATTTGGCAGCGAGCTCTTTTACACATGGGTTAGACTGCTGCAGGCCAAGGACAAGGTCAAGTTGAAAGTTAGTTGCAGTCAGTTGCAGTCCGTCTAGCCAGAGATGTTATTGTCATCCAACTACTGACCGTATGGCGTGAATTCCTTCAGGAGTCCTTCAGGAGAGGTGAGAAAACAAACAACTATATTGTTGAATAAACCCCTTGGTGATCTTTTGTCGATGTTTAAAGAAACCTCTGCGCTTATTCAGTAAATGCGGTAGCATTTCATAGTGACTTGGGGGGGTATGTATTAATTTGTCCATGTGAGCTTTTGGCAAAGTAGTGAGGAAATGATGTAATTGCAGAAACATGCTGAACATAAACATGTAAGGGCATCCGATCGGTTTTCGTGTTTACCGACATGGCATTTATCCAGGGGTAATATCACCTGGGTAAAGACAGGCCTGGCAAACTAGGAACTAAAGCCAATCCATTCGCATTTCAGACGTGGAAAACATTAGCAGACAATAGGAAACTGTGGTTTCAAAGACAAGTTCAACTGCACCATATTTTCATCTCATTAAGAATGAGAGAAACATTGTGCTGTCCCATGTTTTGTTAGGCATGTGGTAAGAGGCTATCTCAGTTAGGATACAGGTTACGAGAGGAACGAATTGAGCTAATCAATTCGAATCAATGACAAAGTAGCTGTTTGTGAAATTGCATTTTACTTGTGCACAAATATAAAATGTGAAAATTCGGCCTAGAAGAAAAAGAAAAACGGAGCTGGACTGTATCTTATTTTAAGTTAGAATGAGAAAAAGACTATAGGTTACAACATCCCCACTTGCTTTGTCTGTGACAGAGAACGAACGACACATTGCACTGCATTTCTTCCATTAGACATAGTTGCGTGGAATATTTGAATAACAATGTATTCGAAATTTTACAAGCAAGAACACCAATACAATAGGCCGAGAATGTGCCTTTTATGGTTGAGGTATTTGCAGGAGAAAATTAGCATTTGGTTGTGATACTGCACCAAAATGGCTTAACCTGTATTCTTCATAGCTATTCAACTGCCCACGTTTTCCCGGAATCACCGTTTCCAATATATATAGCCTGTCCATATATGTTTGAGGACACAAAGTAGACAATTGTGCTTATCTATTGAAATCTGTTTCCACGGTTTCGGTCGATGCTGTTAGCAAGTTATTCTGGAGGGGATGGGGTATAGACCCCTGCTTTAAGCATACTGCTATACTATACTGAAGTGTTTCATTCCAAACCTTGGGCGTATTGTCACCCAACCGAGTGGGCAGGAAATATCACAGCCTGATAATGGCTGCTAGTCACAGTCAGAACTCCTTCCCTTCTCGTCGAATGGAGCCGAGTTCAATGAGGCTGGGCTGTCATGTTAAACCATATGTTAGGCCTATGTTATTTACGCCTATGTTCATGCGGCTGAGAGAATTCAATGGTCGCAGTAGAGACATTAGCGGCCCTACCGCAGACATTGAAAAAGCGTCCTGTAGCTAGTCATAAATAAAGCAATGACGCGATGCTACTACCCACATCGAACATGGACCCCCAGTGCAGTGGTGGAGTGGGCCGGTGTGGGAAACGAGGGGATCTAGCCTATACTCCTATCTGCCATGATGGTCACACACTCAGGCTCTTCTTAGACAAATAATGGCTAGCCACACATTGGCTCTGGGCGGTGAATTTCGCGGTCAACAATACCGTCAGCTTTTCTATGCGGGACCAGTTAGAGGATATGTTAATACGCCATGTCGAGGCACCTTATCGTTTCTTATTTGGTAAGCTACTTTAATAAACTGGTAACATCAGCGTGGACATATAGCGCACACAGTAGAAAGAGGCGATACATTGGACCTATAGCGTTAACAAATAATATCTGGGTTCTTGTGTAAATGCATTCATCACAAGGCGGATAGATCAAGAGGAGATGGTAATCGAGGGTCAAGTAATTTTCAAAGACGCTTTTGACCCGCTGAAATATGAAAAAGGGTCCATAACCTCATAATCGAATGCGGTAGGCTATATAACTTTATAGAAATTCGAGAGGAAATCAACGATGTGCAAGTATCTACTACCACATATCTACAACACAAAATCTGTGTTCGTGTGTGTATAGTGCGTGTGTTATCCTGTGTGTGTGCGCGTCTCTTCAGTAGGGCTTCATAGGTGTATTTTTCGTTTCACAAAACAAAACACATAGGCTCAGATGATGGTAGAAGTAAATTAAGACCTTTTAATAATTAAAATGTGAAATCTATTGTTGGGAAAAATATGATATATTTTGAGGAATTTGAATACTTTAGGAATAATAGTAGTAGCCTTGCACGAGCCGGAACTGCCCATAGGACTGCTCATCTCCTGTTTCTGTAGCGCGAGACAGCTTGTACAAGTACACCCCCTGGACAGGATGCTAGTCTATCCCAGGGCCTTACCCCCCAATCTATCTCCTTAACGCTGAGTGTCAAGCAGAGACCCATTGGGTCACATTTTTACAGTCTTTGGTATGACTCGGCCCGGGATCGAACTCCCAACCTGCCAATCTCAGGTCCGACACTAACCACAAGGCCACTGAGGAATAAATAGGCCCACTAGAAAATAGGCCTAATACTAGAAATACTGTTTCGCGAATGATATAGACCTTAACAACAACGCCGAATCAGTATACCTCATTTTATGCATAGTTATTAGAACGTAGTTTTTTTTCTTCAAATAAATTGATGGTCTATTTAAGAACTGAGTTCAGAATGTGACTAAAACGTGTAGATCAGTGGCCGGTGTAGATGGTAATGTACACGTTTTGTTCAATCCAATCAACCGGTTTGAACTGCATTTCTTAAATATGATTGTATTGTTTATTATTTGGCTGTGGCTCATTAAGGATTTCTCTTAATTGTAGCAACCCACTATTTAGATGTTAATTGGCCAATAGCCTACTAGCTATAACTTGTCTGAGTATGACCCTTTAGAAGTTATAGAAATAAAATGTTCGTTAAGGGTACATTTTGAAATAGAAACATTTCAGAAATAATAGGCTATACAACCTTTTACAAAAATATTTTTAGTTAAGTCTAACACGTGAATATCAAACAGTGACGTTCTATGCAAATTGAATAAATACAATTATTAAACTAATAACACAACTACTAACTTTAACATCATTATTAAACCATTAATCATAATTATTATTATATTTGACGTCCAAATTGGCATTAATGTTGAAGTAGCGGTAATAGAACTAAAAGAATCAGCGAATGACGCGTCCTGTCTGATGAGCGTTGCGGAATTAAATTAAATTAAACAATACAGGCTTCTGCTTACTGACTAGTGTGTGTAGCTCGTTCGATAATACAAATACAATGACGTGAAGATACACCTTACGCCTCGTGCCAATTTATAGGAGAGATAGTGAGATTATATTGAAAAATGCATGTATTCCTCAGAATCTTGTTTTATTCCATTGAACAAAATCTCTAGAAAGGAAGCTAATATCACATTAAAATCCTTTAGCCTATTTCGTTTTTAAAAAGACTGGATCACCTGCTTAGTTTATAAATAGCGTATGTCATATACTGTAATTTTCAATGAGTGGACAGCCATTATTCATCCCTGCTAGTCAGAATTTGTGCTGGCATGGGATTTAATTCACCAACAGCAACACACATAAAATAGTGCTGAATTATTTGTGGAGACAAACCTGGTAAATAATGACCTTGATGCCTAACACTTGGGAGCAAAATCCTTACATTTCCCTAAAAGTCAGTCGCTTCCATAACCTCTGTATGAAAGTAGAATTTGAACAAAAAAACACAAACTTCAGAATATGCAGAGGGGGAAGAGGTGTCAGTGAGGTTGGCTGCTGGTCGGTAGACTACAACCTACAGAGGGGGAAGAGGTGTCAGTGAGGTTGGCTGCTGGTCGGTAGACTACAACCTACAGAGGCGGAAGAGGTGTCAGTGAGGTTGGCTGCTGGTCGGTAGACTACAACCTACAGAGGCGGAAGAGGTGTCAGTGAGGTTGGCTGCTGGTCGGTAGACTACAACCTACAGAGGCGGAAGAGGTGTCAGTGAGGTTGGCTGCTGGTCGGTAGACTACAACCTACAGAGGTGGAAGAGGTGTCAGTGAGGTTGGCTGCTGGTCGGTAGACTACAACCTACAGAGGTGGAAGAGGTGTCAGTGAGGTTGGCTGCTGGTCGGTAGACTACAACCTACAGAGGCGGAAGAGGTGTCAGTGAGGTTGGCTGCTGGTCGGTAGACTACAACCTACAGAGGTGGAAGAGGTGTCAGTGAGGTTGGCTGCTGGTCGGTAGACTACAACCTACAGAGGGGGAAGAGGTGTCAGTGAGGTTGGCTGCTGGTCGGTAGACTACAACCTACAGAGGCGGAAGAGGTGTCAGTGAGGTTGGCTGCTGGTCGGTAGACTACAACCTACAGAGGCGGAAGAGGTGTCAGTGAGGTTGGCTGCTGGTCGGTAGACTACAACCTACAGAGGCGGAAGAGGTGTCAGTGAGGTTGGCTGCTGGTCGGTAGACTACAACCTACAGAGGTGGAAGAGGTGTCAGTGAGGTTGGCTGCTGGTCGGTAGACTACAACCTACAGAGGTGGAAGAGGTGTCAGTGAGGTTGGCTGCTGGTCGGTAGACTACAACCTACAGAGGCGGAAGAGGTGTCAGTGAGGTTGGCTGCTGGTCGGTAGACTACAACCTACAGAGGTGGAAGAGGTGTCAGTGAGGTTGGCTGCTGGTCGGTAGACTACAACCTACAGAGGCGGAAGAGGTGTCAGTGAGGTTGGCTGCTGGTCGGTAGACTACAACCTACAGAGGCGGAAGAGGTGTCAGTGAGGTTGGCTGCTGGTCGGTAGACTACAACCTACAGAGGCGGAAGAGGTGTCAGTGAGGTTGGCTGCTGGTCGGTAGACTACAACCTACAGAGGGGGAAGAGGTGTCAGTGAGGTTGGCTGCTGGTCGGTAGACTACAACCTACAGAGGCGGAAGAGGTGTCAGTGAGGTTGGCTGCTGGTCGGTAGACTACAACCTACAGAGGTGGAAGAGGACACACTCCTATTCAAGATCACACCATTTCAATTCCCTTTTCTCTAACTGCACTGCATTTGTAGTCACAGTAGATTGAATGCACATCTACCAATATTTTTTAAATAAGAGTAAAGTCCACGACACGTACCAGTGACCCCCGAAGATAAACAAGCAGTAGGTCTATGGGGTGAGGGTGCAACCAGCAACATCCAATTTGCTCTGCCTCTTCCTGAGACAGTGGTTTCATCTCAGATTGGACCCTATTCCTATTACCTGTGACCAGGGCCAATAGGGCTCTGGGGAATATGGTGCCATCTGGGACAGACACACTCTGTAGAACTCCCAGGCTCTGTAGCTAACCCAGAAACACCCAGAAGGACCTTTCACTTTGGCCTGTCTGGCCTGGTTGCTCTGCTCTATAGGATCTAGGACCAAAGTGGTGCTCTGTTTGTAATAGCTGCCAAGCAGATAACACAGCACTTAGTCTCCAGTGCTTAATGGACTTTTTATGGGCTAGTCTTGTGATCGTGTGACCTATGGCATCCTGGCCTCTGTGTCTCTTGGTAAACTAGATCAGAAACATGCCGCTCTCTCCTTTTGTCTTGGGAGAGCGAGAGAGAGTGAAAGAGAATCCTACAGTTTTTCTATTTCCATCAGAAAGCAAGGACCTCCTTGTTGACCATTTCACCCCTTAACTGAAGAGCCACTTCAACCTACAGAGTTTTACTGTATCCTGGAAGCACTTCCATTCTTGCTTCTATAAGTTCTGTTTTTCTGACACGCTTTGGAAGGCCTCTCCTACCTCAGGGTTAACGCAGTGTTATATTGGCAAACTTTATAGGAAACATCTACATTGAGTGTACAAAACATTATGAACACCTGCTCTTTCCATGACACACTGACCAGGTGAAAGCTATGATCAATTATTGATTCCACTTGTTAAATCCACTTCAAATCAGTGTAGATGAAGGGGAGGCGACAGGTTAAAGAATCATTTTTAAGCTATGAGACAACTGACATGAATTGTGTATGTATGAGTGCCATTCAGAGGGTGAATGGTCAAGACTAAAGATTTAAGTGCCTTTGAACAGGGTATGGTAGTACATGCCAGGTGCACTGGTTTGTGTCAAGAACTGCAACACTGCTGGGTTTTTCCACACCCAACAGTTTCCCGTGTGTATCAAGAACAGTCAATCCAGCCAATCTGACAACTTCGTAAAGCATTGGAGTCACGGGCCAGAATCCCTGTGGACCGCTGGGCACCTTGTAGTCCGTGCCTCAACGAATTGAGGCTGTTCTGAGTATTAGGAAGCTGTTCATAATGTTTGGTATACTCAGTGTATAAGAACCACTATTGAATTCTATAGGCTTACTACACAACCACCTTCAGCCAGTCACCTGCACTCTGGCTCACGCCTCGTCTGGTTGGCTGGTTGCATAAGGCAGCAATAGAGGAGCTCCACTTCTGGTCTTTGGCCATCTTCTCCTCTGTATGTACAGCACATTGCATGCTCATTTTGCTTGACCTATAGGAAGAAGCTATACTGTAACAGCCAGTCACAGTTCCTGTGCATGCAGAATTCACACGCGCTTATGTTAAATCAGGGCCAGGTGTATTATTTAGTTCACAATGTAGCAAAAACATTTAGCAACAAAAACAAGCATTTCTTACTGGATAAATTCTGGTAATTTCCTCCCCATTTCAGCCATTTGTTTCGGTTCATAGTGAATACACCCCAGTTTACACTCTTATTTCCCCAAAAGAAAAGCAGTCACCTACAGACATGAATGAAAGTATGTGGGACAGCTTAATAAACACCTCAGACATCTTTGATATAATACATATTTGTACTGTAATGCAAAACTTTATAAAGTGCTTACCCTCTAACGAGGAGCTTAATAAAAATATAGAATGATGCAATTATCTAGATCAGGCACCTTGTCTTCCTCCTGCTAACAGACAGTACAGACACCCGTGCTAGGCTTTAGAGTAGTGGGTCAAAAAGCAATCCAATATCACTGGAAGGAAACATACCTATAATCTCTCACCTTTTATTAAACATTGAAACACATACAAATAACACCGGAACATTCTATCCCTCCCCATGTCAAGATTAAATAAACCCCACCACAGGAAGAGAAAAACAAATCAATGATCAACACGTGACGTTGCAGTGAGGTGAGTGGCGACTAGAACTAAGAATCATCTGAAGTCTCAGTGGTCTATTGTTGACGAGTGAGTGTGGTCGTTAACAAGTATAACGCGGGTCATTTCCTTGACAACGCCTGGGTCTGCTTTCCATGACGACGTGTGCTAAGGTAGCACCGATATCGTCATGGTGATAGCTGTAGTGGTTAGTCAGCCTACTGAGTGACAGTGACTTTGGAGAGCCTCCCCACACCTCAAAACATCCACTGTCTTCTAGCCTAGCCATCTAAAACATTAAAAGAAAGCTACTTTAACAAAAGGCAGGATCACAGAGGCAACACGACTCCCATCTTACAGACACAGTGTAGTCTAGTACTGTGCTGAGATGATCTGTCACATCACGGCTGGCTGTGGTCTCTTGGCTTTGACCCAATACACACGTCTTGACAAGTCCTGGGGAGGGGGGGCAAACCGACACACCAACTACATGGTAGTAGTCTTGTATGGAATAGACCCTGGTGAAGCTATGGATGGGGGGGAGGTACTGTTCCCCCGCCCCTATTGGCCCTCCTTGTCCTCATCCTCCCGCAGGAACTGGAAGACAGAGGAGAAGTCTTTGCCGGCGTAGCCCCGAGCACACATCATGCGGTATATCTGGTGGGCCAGGGAGCCCAGAGGGACAGGGGTCTTGGTGTTGGTGGCTGTAGTCTGGGCTAGTCCCAGGTCCTGAAGAGGAGAAACACTCATTAGCTCTCTGTCATCACCGCTTGTTGTACACAGCACAGTTAAAACATGTCAATCTCTTTCAAGTTACATGAAAGTTAATGTCTGTCAATAGTATTAAGTAAAATAAAGTCACAGGAAATTAAAGAGCCCCTGAAGAATCAGCTTCTGTGACACTCAAACATTTGTGTACTAAACGTCGAGAGAGAGAGAGAGAGGGAGATGGAGTAAACGAGAGACCCACCTTGGCCATGAGTTGGGTCCCGAAGCCTCCCTGGTAGTTGTTTCCAGAGGGGACTCCCTCCATGACACCAGGTACAGGGTTGTAGGTGTCACTGGACCAGCAGCGGCCTGAACTCATGTTCAGGATCTTAGCCAGTAGCTTAGGGTCCAGACCTAGTCTGCCAGGGGCCAAATCACAAGCATTAAAACAAACAAAACATTTGACAAGTTTAAGGTGGGTTACTGTTTACCGTGTGGCATTTCTCTGATTGCTGGTTAGTCATAACTACAAGTAAAGGACGAGTCAGAGACAACATGTAGACAGTTGAAAGAGTAGCAGCTTTATAAAAAACAAAAGGAGCTTTTCCATTGGATAGTTCCTTTGCGTGACTATAGTGGTAGTGTTACAGATCTGTACGATACTCATAGCATGGTTCTGTTCAACAAGCGTTAAGTGCAACAAGACATTTTGTTGGAGATGCGTTCTCTGCTGTGAATGTATTAGGAATACTCAACCGGATGCCAAGGTTCATGGTCTCAGAGGTCCCGATCATGCCAATCGCCAGCAGCATATTGTTGCAGATTTTGGCTGCCTGTAACAAACAGTCTCCTGGTTACATCCCATGTCGTTTTGGAATAATCCTCCCATAATGCTGCTAGTAGGAATGTAATGTGTGTATCCCCAATGGCACCCTATTCCCTAAAGTGTTTTACCTTTGACCAAGGCCTCGGGGACAGGTAGCCTAGCGGTTAAGAGCATTGGGTCAGTAACAAAAAGGTCGCTGGTTTGAATCCCTGCACCGACTTGGTGAAAAGGCACTTAACACTAATTTCTCCTGTAGATTGCTCTGGAGAAGAGCGTCTGCTAAATGACCCCCCCCCCCCCAAAAAAAACAATATAAATAAATAAAAGAGACACAGGTCATGTAAATGTGTATGACTACCTGTCCAGTGCCGACGGCCCCACAGTACACCACGTTGGCTCCCATACAGGTGAGCAGCTCCTGGGCCGCAGTAAACTCCTCCTCTACTCCCCCCACCATGAAGGTCAGCTTCCCTGAGCTGGCAGCCCCCACACCTGGAGAAAAGGAGGGTGAGATGCACATCCTAAACTTGAGAATATCTGATGAAGTGGAAACGTTGTACATTTGGGTACATAGCACGCGCCAGACAAGCACACTTCTAAAACATGGTGGTTTCATTACAATAGTATGTCAGTCACTGCTGTTGCTTCTCAAAACTGTTATGAGGTAATCACAGAAAGATTGATGCAAATCTACAGAGCACTTTACTAAACAACAGCTTGTTCCCTTGTCAAACACCCACCCTTCTCTCACCAAGTTTGGCTGAGAAAGTAATTCCACATAAAATCAAGTGAAATGAAAAATGAGGCAAGCCCTAGGCTTGTGGATGATTTCCATAGCAATAGTTTCATACTCAGTCAAACAGAAGGTTGTGGGGAAAGTAAAGGGACCTAAACATATTTAGACAAAATGAAGTGGCAGCAAAAAGCTGGCTGAGAGAAAGAGATGTCTCAAATCCCATGACAAATGTGGGGTAACCAGTTAAAAAAAATTATTAAAAAAGAAAGTGGGGAGATTTTCTTAAAAGCATTAAAAACTCAAGCTACACAGCCCCAAAATGCGTAGATAAAAATGCAACCCTTTCATTTCTGTTGCCAAAGTTACAGGCCCTCGGTCTCTCTGCCATAATAATGAGCAGTGTGTGTGTGTGTGTGTGTGACAACTGCATCTCTGCCATCTCCCACAGCCTGGGAACCAATACACACACTCACCAATTAGGAGTCTCTAAGGACATGCATTACAGTGAAAGTGAATGTGTTTGTTGGTGGCTACATAGCTCGAGTTCTGTGGTCAAACGTTTTCATTCCAGTCAGCACAGTAGTCTTTCATGATAAACATTTCCCAAGGCTTTACATACAAGTCTAATTGATTTCAATGAAAATGTATAAGAAAACAATAGTATTTTTCTGTGTCGTAATGACTGGTTTGGGACTAGGTTATTGTATGATGACTACGCTGACAGCAGGGGAGCGTTCCAAAATATCAAATCAAATCAAATTTATTTATATAGCCCTTCGTACATCAGCTGAAATCTCAAAGTGCTGTACAGAAACCCAGCCTAAAACCCCAAACAGCAAGCAATGCATGTGAAAGAAGCACGGTGGCTGGGAAAAACTCCCTAGGAAAAACTCCTGAGAAAGGCCAAAAACCTAGGAAGAAACCTAGAGAGGAACCAGGCTATGAGGGGTGGCCAGTCCTCTTCTGGCTGTGCCGGGTGGATATTATAACAGAACATAGTCAAGATGTTAAAATGTTCGTAAATGACCAGCATGGTCAAATAATAATAATCATAGTAATTGTCGAGGGTGCAACAAGCACGTCCGGTGAACAGGTCAGGGTTCCGTAGCCGCAGGCAGAACAGTTGAAACTGGAGCAGCAGCATGGCCAGGTGGACTGGGGACAGCAAGGAGTCATCATGCCAGGTAGTCCTAGGGCTCAGGTCCTCCGAGAGAAAGAAAGAAAGAAAGAAAGAGAGAATTAGAGAGAGCATATTTACATTCACACAGGACACCGGATAAGACAAGAGAATACTCCAGATGTAACAGACTGACCCTAGCCCCCCGACACATAAACTACTGCAGCATAAATACTGGAGGCTGAGACAGGAGGGATCAGAAGACACTGTGGCCCCATCCGATGATACCCCCGGACAGGGCCAAACAGGCAGGATATAACCCCACCCACTTTGCCAAAGCACAGCCCCCCACACCACTAGAGGGATATCTACAACCACCAACTTACCGTCCGAAGACAAGGCCGAGTATAGCCCACAAAGATGTCCGCCACGGCACAACCCAAGGGGGGGCGCCAACCCAGACAGGAAGACCACGTCAGTGGCTCAACCTACTCAAGTGACGCACCCCTCCCATGGACGGCATGGAAGAACACCAGTAAGTCAGTGACTCAGCCCCTGTAAAAGGGTTAGAGGCAGAGAATCCCAGTGGGAAGAGGGGAACCGACAAGGCAGAGACAGCAAGGGCGGTTCGTTGCTCCAGCCTTTCCGTTCACCTTCACACTCCTGGGCCAGACTACACTTAATCATAGGACCTACTGAAGAGATAAGTCTTCAGTAAAGACTTAAAGGTTGAGACTGAGTCTGCGTCTCTCACATGGGTAGGCAGACCATTCCATAAAAATGGAGCTCTATAGGAGAAAGCCCTACCTCCAGCCGTTTGCTTAGAAATTCTAGGGACAATTAGGAGGCCTGCGTCTTGTGACCGTAGCGTACGTGTAGGTATGTACGGCAGGACCAAATCGGAAAGATAGGTAGGAGCAAGCCCATGTAATGCTTTGTAGGTTAGCAGTAAAACCTTGAAATCAGCCCTTGCCTTAACAGGAAGCCAGTGTAGGGAAGCTAGCACTGGAGTAATATGATCAAATTTTTGGGTTCTAGTCAGGATTCTAGCAGCCGTATTTAGCACTAACTGAAGTTTGTTTAGTGCTTTATCCGGGTAGCCGGAAAGTAGAGCATTGCAGTAGTCGAGCCTAGAAGTAACAAAAGCATGGATTAATTTTTCTGCGTCATTTTTGGACAGAAAGTTTCTGATTTTTGCAATGTTACGTAGATGGAAAAAAGCTGTCCTTGAAGCAGTCTTGATATGTTCTTCAAAAGAGAGATCAGGGTCCAGAGTAACGCCGAGGTCCTTCACAGTTTTATTTGAGACGACTGTACAACCATCCAGATTAATTGTCAGATTCAACAGAAGATCTCTTTGTTTCTTGGGACCTAGGACAAGCATCTCTGTTTTGTCCGAGTTTAAAAGTAGAAAATTTGCAGCCATCCACTTCCTTATGTCTGAAACACAGGCTTCTAGCGAGAGCAATTTTGGGGCTTCACCATGTTTCATTGAAATGTACAGCTGTGTGTCGTCCGCATAGCAGTGAAATTTAACATTATGTTTTCGAATGACATCCCCAAGAGGTAAAATATATAGTGAAAACAATAGTGGTCCTAGAACGGAACCTTGAGGAACACCGAAATTTACAATTGATTTGTCAGAGGACGAACCATTCACAGAGACAAACTGATATCTTTCCGACAGATAAGATCTAAACCAGGCCAGAACTTGTCCATGTAGACCAATTTGGGTTTCCAATCTCTCCAAAAGAATGTGGTGATCGATGGTATCAAAAGCGGCACTAAGATCTAGGAGCATGAGGACAGATGCAGAGCCTCGGTCTGACGTCATTAAAAGGTCATTTACCACCTTCACAAGTGCAGTCTCAGTGCTATGATGGGGTCTAAAACCAGACTGAAGCGTTTCGTATACATTGTTTGTCTTCAGGAAGGCAGTGAGTTGCTGCGCAACAACTTTTTCTAAAATTTTTGAGAGGAATGGAAGATTCGATATAGGCCGATAGTTTTTTATAATTTCTGGGTCAAGATTCGGCTTTTTCAAGAGAGGCTTTATTACTGCCACTTTTAGTGAGCTTGGTACACATCCGGTGGATAGAGAGCCGTTTATTATGTTCAACATAGGAGGGCCAAGCACAGGAAGCAGCTCTTTCAGTAGTTTAGTTGGAATAGGGTCCAGTATGCAGCTTGAGGGTTTGGAGGCCATGATTATTTTCATCATTGTGTCAAGAGATATAGTACTAAAACACTTTAGTATCTCCCTTGAGCCAAGGTCCTGGCAGAGTTGTGCAGACTCTGGACAATGAAGCCCTGGAGGAATACCCAGATTTAAAGAGGAGTCCGTAATTTGCTTTCTAATGATCATGATCTTTTCCTCAAAAAAGTTCATAAATTTATTACTGCTGAAGTGAAAGCCATCCTCCATTTGCGAATGCTGCTTTTTAGTTAGCTTTGCGACAGTGTCAAAAAGAAATTTCGGATTGTTCTTATTTTCCTCAATTAAGTTGGAAAAATAGGATGATCGTGCAGCAGTGAGGGCTCTTCGATACTGCACGGTACTGTCTTTCCAAGCTAGTCGGAAGACTTCCAGTTTAGTGTGGCGCCATTTCCGTTCCAATTTTCTGGAAGCTTGCTTCAGAGCTCGTGTATTTTCTGTATACCAGGGAGCTAGTTTCTTATGACAGATGTTTTTAATTTTTAGGGGTGCAACTGCATCTAGGGTATTGCGCAAGGTTGAATTGAGTTCCTCGGTTAGGTGGTTAACTGATTCTTGTCCTCTGACGTCCTTGGGTAGGCAGAGGGAGTCTGGAAGGGCATCAAGGAATCTTTGGGTTGTCTGAGAATTTATAGCACGACTTTTAATCTTCCTTGGTTGGGGTCTGAGCAGATTATTTGTTGCAATTGTAAACGCAATAAAATGGTGGTCCGATAATCCAGGATTATGAGGAAAAACATTAAGATCCACAACATTTATTCCATGGGACAAAACTAGGTCCAGAGTATGACTGTGGCAGTGAGTAGGTCCAGAAACATGTTGGACAAAACCCACTGAGTCGATGATGGCTCCGAAAGCCTTTTGGAGTGGGTCTGTGGACTTTTCCATGTGAATGTTAAAGTCACCAAAAATTTGAATATTATCTGCTATGACTACAAGATCCGATAGGAATTCAGGGAACTCAGTAAGGAACACTGCATATGGCCCAGGAGGCCTGTAAACAGTAGCTATAAAAAGTGATTGAGTAGGCTGCATAGATTTCATGACTAGAAGCTCAAAAGACGAAAACGTCATTGTTTTTTTTTTTGTAAATTGAAATTTGCTATCGTAAATGTTAGCAACACCTCCGCCTTTGCCGGATGCACGGGGGGTTTGGTCACTAGTGTAACCAGGGGGTGAGGCCTCATTTAACACAGTAAATTCATCAGGCTTAAGCCATGTTTCAGTCAGGCCAATCACATCAAGATTATGATCAGTGATTAGTTCATTGACTATAACTGCCTTGGAAGTGAGGGATCTAACATTAAGTAACCCAATTTTGAGATGTGAAGTATCACAATCTCTTTCAATAATGGCAGGAATGGAGGAGGTCTTTATACTAGTAAGATTACTGAAGCGAACACCGCCATTTTTAATTTTGCCCAACCAAGATCGAGGCACAGACACGGTCTCAATGGGGAAAGCTGAGCTGACTACGCTGACTGTGCTAATGGCAGACTCCACTAAGCTGGCAGGCTGGCTAACAGCCTGCTGCCTGGCCTGCACCCTATTTCATTGTGGAGCTAGAGGAGTTAGAGCCCTGTCTATGTTCGTAGATAAGATGAGAGCACCCCTCCAGCTAGGAGAGATAGAACCCTACCCCCCTATATTGTGCACTACTTTTAACTAGCTCCCTGTGGGCTCTGGTCAACAGTAGTGCACTATATAGGGCTCTGGTCAACAGTAGTGCACTATATAGGGAACAGGGGCCCATTTGGGCTGCATCCCAGGTTTTGTGGCTTTCCTATTATTGCTCCAGAAAACAAGGCATTCCTTCCAACAGTGAGTCTGCTGCCAAACCTCTCTGACGCACTGTGGGCTCTGGCTGGAAGAGGCAACACATGAAGGACAGAGAACCAGAGGTCTCTCAAAAGCACAGGGAAACAGCCTGATTATAGACCATCTCACTAAATAATACTACAAAGTAAGTCTGGGTTGGAGAAGGTATTCTGGATACGTCCAAACTGGGCTACAGCAAAGCTCCTTGCTGGATTCAGAACAAGCAGCGCTGGAAGTTCTAAACATGATGTGTGGTCTCTGGGTTTCTGTGGTCTCTGTGGTCTCTGGGTTTCTGTGGTCTCTGGGTTTCTGTGGTCTCTGGGTTTCTGTGGTCTCTGGGTTTCTGTGGTCTCTGGGTTTCTGTGGTCTCCTGATCAAAGGCTCAAGTCTTGGTTACAGTACCATCATCTGGGTAACAATGACACCAGTCTCATCACATTCCCGTGCTCTATTACGACCATGCAACTCCTTTTGTCTCCCCCACCACACACACAAGAGGTTTCAGTTTTCTGACCACAGATTACATGTTCAACCACAGGCATTCCAGCACAGTATCAAGGTAGTAACATGCTGCAATACTTGACTCTAACCAAACACACACACACACACACACACCTCTGTGACCTGCAGCCACCCAAGTTCAACGTGGGAAGCTGGACAGCCTTAATCCAAGAGCACTGCCACAGGAAGGATGCATATAAATCATTACTAATCTTTAGGGCCTGATGGTAAAATATGCCAACATCAACTCAGAGTGGCTTTCCTCAAGTTAAAAGGCTGAGTTCAAACAGTGTATAGTGTATGCGTTCCCCCTGAAGACTGTGAGAGTGTTTTACAGCTTGGAGCCTTTCTGAAGGTCAGTACCACTCTTCCTCATCTTCCCTACCCCCAGGCTGTCAGGTAGGTCCTCCTCCTCTTTATGACCCAGGCTGTCAGGTAGGTCCTCCTCCTCCTCCTCTTTATGACCCAGGCTGTCAGGTAGGTCCTCCTCCTCTTTATGACCCAGGCTGTCAGGTAGGTCCTCTTCCTCCTCCTCTTTATGACCCAGGCTGTCAGGTAGGTCCTCTTCCTCCTCCTCTTTATGACCCAGGCTGTCAGGTAGGTCCTCTTCTTTATGACCCAGGCTGTCAGGTAGGTCCTCTTCTTTATGACCCAGGCTGTCAGGTAGGTCCTCTTCTTTATGACCCAGGCTGTCAGGTAGGTCCTCTTCTTTATGACCCAGGCTGTCAGGTAGGTCCTCTTCTTTATGACCCAGGCTGTCAGGTAGGTCCTCTTCTTTATGACCCAGGCTGTCAGGTAGGTCCTCTTCTTTATGACCCAGGCTGTCAGGTAGGTCCTCTTCTTTATGACCCAGGCTGTCAGGTAGGTCCTCTTCTTTATGACCCAGGCTGTCAGGTAGGTCCTCTTCTTTATGACCCAGGCTGTCAGGTAGGTCCTCCTCTTTATGACCCAGGCTGTCAGGTAGGTCCTCCTCCTCCTCCTCTTTATGACCCAGGCTGTCAGGTAGGTCCTCCTCCTCTTTATGACCCAGGATGTCAGGTAGGTCCTCCTCCTCTTTATGACCCAGGCTGTCAGGTAGGTCCTCCTCCTCTTTATGACCCAGGCTGTCAGGTAGGTCCTCCTCCTCCTCCTCTTTATGACCCAGGCTGTCAGGTAGGTCCTCCTCCTCCTCCTCGTTATGACCCAGGCTGTCAGGTAGGTCCTCCTCCTCCTCCTCCTCTTTATGACCCAGGCTGTCAGGTAGGTCCTCCTCCTCCTCCTCTTTATGACCCAGGCTGTCAGGTAGGTCCTCCTCCTCCTCTTTATGACCCAGGCTGTCAGCTAGGTACTCCCACTCCTCCTCCTCCTCTTTATGACCCAGGCTGTCAGGTAGGTCCTCCTCCTCCTCCTCCTCTTTATGACCCAGGCTGTCAAGTAGGTACTCCTCCTCCTCCTCCTCTTTATGACCCAGGCTGTCAGGTAGGTACTCCTCCTCCTCCTCTTTATGACCCAGGCTGTCAGGTAGGTCCTCCTCCTCTTCTTTATGACCCAGGCTGTCAGGTAGGTCCTCCTCCCCCTCTTTATGACCCAGGCTGTCAGGTAGGTCCTCCTCCTCCTTCTCTTTATGACCCAGGCTGTCAGGTAGGTACTCCTCCTCTTTATGACCCAGGCTGTCAGGTAGGTACTCCCCCTCCTCCTCCTTCTCTTTATGACCCAGGCTGTCAGGTAGGTCCTCCTCCACCTCCTCCTCCTCTTTATGACCCAGGCTGTCAGGTAGGTACTCCTCCTCTTTATGACCCAGGCTGTCAGGTAGGTAAGGTACTCTATAACCCAGACTGAACCATCTATATGAGAAGCAGAGACTGAATGGATTTACCATTTTGTCAGACATGAAAGGAAATGATCCAGTGTCGGCCATTTTAACCTGAACCAAGGCCCACATGGGAGTCTGCTGTCCTGGGTAGTCACCAGGTTGTCAGGAGAAATACAAAATCAGTCTTCCTCCCAGTGGAATTCACAGAGATACACACGTGTGGCAACAGAGACATGAGTACACATATGATCATGACGGAGATGGTTCTCTTTATATAACTTGGTCAATTGGTTTGCAGTAAAAAGATGTGTAATTGTTGCGAGGTTGTGCTATGAGAGAGAGATGCACTGGTAGTAGACTTTAAAAACCACGTTTTCAGAAAAGGGGGGGCACAAATAAAGAGCTTTTCGAGCTGCTGGGATCTGAGAACGGAGCATTTGTGTGGAAGGGTCATCGGATCAAACTCCAGATGCTGGGTTCTGAAATAATCCACATCATGGGCCACAAATGTGCTAGAGAGCTCCATCTACTAAATCTGGTCCATTTCAACAATTAGGGAGTGGAGAGGCTGGTCCTCTCAGATTGCAGCAGAGACCCCCCCCAAAGGAAATTCTGCATCCCAAATTGCACTCTATTCCTATGGGCCTGGGTCAAAAGAAGTGCACTATATTTATCTACATATGTTTTGTTATTTAACTAGGCAAGTCAGTTAAGAACAAATTCTTATTTACAATGACAGCCTACCCAGACGACGCTGGGCCAATTGTGCACCGCGTTATGGGACTCCCAATCACGGGCCGGATGTGATACAGCCTGGATTCGAACCAGGGACTGTAGTGATGCCTTTTGCACTGAGAAGCAGTGCCTTAGACTGCTGAGCCATTTGGAACACAGCCTGTATTAGTCCTTACCTCCTGACACAGGCGCATCCATAAAAACTGCCCCCATCTTCTCCGCGGCCACGGCCATCTCCTTGGAAACGGCTGGGTCGATGGTGCTGGAGTCAATGAGTAGCGAGCCTTTCTTAACCTTCCTGTAGAACAGTAAAGTACCCACCTTATTGTTTAAAACAACAGTCTGAAGGGTTTCTGTTAAAGACGGATAGCTAAGTGACTTGGACTTGATTCTTGTATTAGGGCTCTGGTCAAAAGTAGTGCACTATAAAGGGAACAGGGAGCCATTTGGGACATAGCCAGTGAGTAATCGAGAGCAAGGGATCTTACTTGAGGATACCGTTGGGCCCAGTGTAAACCTCGATGACGTTGGGACTGGAGGGCAGCATGGTGACGATGCGGTCTGTCTGGTCTGCCACCTCCGCAGGGTTATCCACAATCTGACAAAACAGGGCTTTATTCATTAGGGCACGCCGTAGCAAAATGTTTCAAATACAAAAACTAGTGTTTCCTATTGGACAAGTTCAGGTAGTCCCTCCCTGTTTTAGTCTGTTGGTGCCTAATGAATAAGCTACACCCCAGGCAAGCACAACCATTAGGATTCAATTAAGAAGTAGATCGGCAATGACGAGAGTAAAATCTTATGATGGACTCAGTTTGTTTGGACACTCATTTAAGTGGTTCCATCTATCTACAATAGATTATTTTTAGTCATGGTATTTTGTTTCTTTTTTGAGCACCTACCAGCTGACATCACATCAGAGAGCTATGGCATGCCATCAGCCGGCGCATTGCCATTAGCAAACAAGCAAGCAAGTTTTTTTTGTCCCACCTGGGCACCCAACTCTTGCAGTTCTTTGCAGGACTCAGGGAAGACGTCAGTGGCGACGACGGGGTATCCGTGCTTCAGCAGGTTCTTGGCCATGGGTTTTCCCATGTTCCCCAGGCCGATGAAACCCACCTGGGTCTTAGAGGCCATGGACCTGCTGGAGACTGGGAGGTACAAGGGTGTATTCATCAGTGCAAACCGGTGCAATCTGTAGCGAAACATTCCAACAAAAACTAGTGTTTCTTATTGGACAAGTTCAGGTAGACCTAGGTCCCTCCCCTTTTGGTTCCTAATACACCCCAGGAACAACTTGTAATGAGAATAGACTACTACCAGAAGCCTTTTGTCATCCTTTCAGCCAAGCTGAGACAGCTCTAATACAGCTTTTCTGTGTAGGCCTTCACTAACAAAAATAAATAGTCAGAATGTGAAAAACTTTAGTCTCTCGCAAAATGCTGTTAAAAGGCTCCCTAGTCCATTGAAACAGCCAGGACACTTCCAATCTAGGCCTTGCCGTTCTGGTTCAATGAAATCCAAACATAACCCAGCCCTATCAATAGTTACCCAAGACCTGTATACTACATCGTAGTGGGTAATGTCAGAGGCAAGCTTGATAAAACTAAATAGGACCAAGGAAAGTTGGACAGACATTTCTACATTGATTCCAGACATTCATTTTTTCCTGAGAATGAATTTAATTTCAAATCCTAAACCATTTGATATGAAAACCCACTGCAGCCCTTGTAGTGCCAAAGTCAAGCAAATGCTAACACGATAATTGCATATCAAATAAGTAAACAGGTAGTGAACTCATTCACCATTTCCTATAAAAACACAAGTATGAAGGCTGAAAGTAGAGATGTATTGGCCAAAGGGCATCTTATAAATAAACTGTGGTGTGTAAATGTGTGAGAGAAGAGGGGGGGCAGTCATCCAGGCTACCGGTCTCACATGGCTGGCTCTCCCAGCCAATCTTTATAGTGGCTTCAGTGGAAAGAGACACCTGACCTGCCACTGTTGGACTGACGCCGCGTTCACTTCTTAGTTGGAACTAGGAAACTCAGGAATGTACGACTCGCTAACTGATTTTAGTCATACACGTGCAACGAATCAGCAAGTTGTAAATGTCAGAGTTCCGACTAGCATTTGAACGCGGCACAAGGCTACTACCACACACACACACAAACTGCAGCACACAAAACCCCATGGCTGCGTCTCAATAATCTCTACTTCCTCCTGAACTGTGTCCTCCCACAAATGTAAAGGCATTAGAATGGTGTAGGCATGGGCTAGAGGGAGTTTCCATGTACCAGTGCCAGTCAATTCCATGAAGGGATGTGAACAAGAGCATACGCCGAGAGATTGTTGGGAAGCAACCCCGGTCTTGTGTGGTAGACCTACTGCCATTGCAATGAAGGTCACTGGCCCTTAATCATGACTCAGTTCCATTACACATCAGAGTCATTAGAGAAAGGGGTCTTCTGTATGGGGGAGTTTTGTTAAGCGCCCAGACGCTCAGTCTGAATATTAACACACATCGCTTGCGGTATGGTTTTGGAAGCATAAATGTTATTTCATATCAACGAGAAAATATATATATATATATATATTTTCTCGTTGATATGAAATAACATTTATCGCGGCTTTTGAAGCATGGCCCTTACATCAGCGATACAGAATCCTAAATATAAAAAGATGCTCTTGCTGTAGCAGGTTTGCACAGATACGCTGGCACACAGGTGTTCGGCAGGTGTAACCTTTATAAAGGTGTGTATAAATGTATCCTTAAAAAAAATATATATATATATATATTTTTTTTTTTAAGGATACATTTATACACACCTTTATAAAGGTTAGTGTTCCAACATAGCCATATCTCCATGTTACAGCTCTTTTGAACAGAAAACGGACAGAAGACAGGCGACCACCTACGCTAATTAGCTATCTAGCATTCGCCGAACACCTGTGTGCCAGCGTATCTGTGCAAACCTGCTACAGCAAGAGCATCTTTTTATATTTAGGATTCTGTCTCGCTGATGTAAGGGCCATGCTTCAAAAGCCACGATTATTGTTTTGCAAGCAATAATTATTAACGTTTCTAAACGTGAAAACACAGCATCGGGATTGTAGTTGACACAAGCCAGTCGTGGGCGAAGCTAACCACTTAAAACTGTAGGGAGAATGCCGCCTAGAGTTTGAGAGCTAGGAGGTCACTTTTTTCACAAGGCTGGGTTATCAAGGTAAGAGTTGAGCTACCGACGAGGACAGTAGGCTGGGTTATCAAGGTAAGAGTTGAGCTACCTTGAGGACAGTAGGCTGGGTTATCAAGGTAAGAGTTGAGCTACCGACGAGGACAGTAGGCTGGGTTATCAAGGTAAGAGTTGAACTACCTTGAGGACAGTAGGCTGGGTTATCATGGTAAGAGTTGAGCTACCGGCGAGGACAGTGGGTTGGGTTATCATGGTAAGAGTTGAACTACCTTGAGGACAGTAGGCTGGGTTATCATGGTAAGAGTTGAACTACCTTGAGGACAGTAGGCTGGGTTATCATGGTAAGAGTTGAGCTACCGGCGAGGACAGTGGGCTGGGTTATCATGGTAAGAGTTGAGTTACCGGCGAGGACAGTGGGTTGGGTTATCAAGGTAAGAGTTGAACTACCTTGAGGACAGTGGGGGCACAGCACTGGTATGAGAAGAGATGTAATACAGACATGCAGCAGAACAGACTAGCTATGGCTGGGCTACATCTCAATGACCTGAACTGGCCTCACTCACCCTCTTTTCCTTCCATTGTGCATGAGAGCTGGTTGATAAGCTGAAGCAGTGGTTCCCAACCTGGGGGTACTAGGACCCCTGGGGGTACTTGGTCTATTGGTAAAAGACATCCCGGGGGAGGAAAATACAGTTGTACAGTAACTGGAAAAGGTTGGGAACCACTGAGCTACAAGCCATTACTAGAATCACGGAAGAGTCTATAACAAACACGTGTACAGTACAGCATACATCTACAGAAGGCGTGACATTTTAATTGACAATATTTGTGCAAACAATCACCCTATTCAATACAGAACTCGCTTGGCTAATGACTGACTTGCTGACAAGAGCTGTGGGATTTGACTTGACCCTCAACTTGTTACTTGTGCGAGATGCATACTGACACACCTTTGATTAGAACATTTGCTGGTGTTGGCTGTCAGTCGTCTTGATAAACAACAAATATTTTGATCAACCAACGTCCCATGACTTTAGCTAGCTCTTGTAGCTAGCTAGCCATTTCAGCAAACTAACGCTAGCAGAAGTGAGCGAGCCACAATAGCCAATGCTAATCAACTTTTGTTCAACGTTGATTTTGCACGCAGCGGTGCCTTTCGTGTCATAGACGGGAATGGTCCTTAACATTGATGGTAGACATATTTTTGTTATATTTTTAAACTCCTTACCCAAAGTAAAGTCAACATGTTTAATGCTCCTTCCCCATAGGGTCCGAGACCCCCTTAAAACAGCGGCCATGCTTCTTTCCTTTCTGACGACGGATTCAGCGTGACATAATTAGGTGGGTTGTAAATGACACGTTTTCTGTCCAATCGCAAAGCCGTTTACCCGGGTTTATATGCGATGAGAAAGAGTGGGGGCGGGACATCTGAACTGCATGAACTTGAAGGACATGGCTGATTTCATACATCTAGCACTGAAATGCACAATCAGAAGTTAATAATACAATTTCAATGGTCTGCTCAGGCGATGGAAACGCGTTTTCAATAGCTCAACCCAAAAGAAACCTAACGTTATCAGCAAATACAAGCATTTCGCCACACCCGCAATGACATCTGCTAAACGCGTGTATGTGACTAATAAAAATTTGATTTGAAATAAACTATATAATAACGGCATAGGGGGCATACTGTACTGTATGTATCATAATACGACGGTCATGTTACATACAGGCTTTGGCAGTCAGGGTTTCCCTAAATATGTCAAGCCCCCCTAACTATATCAAGTCTGATCGAGTACATTTATATTATGGAAGAACAGTATCTGGGGTAGCGGAATATTATGGGGAGCAGTATCTGATGTTGGAACAGTTTGCTATATTATGGAACATTATCTTATGGGAGGAATTTGAAGAACATCCGATGGGGATGGGGAATAGTAGGTTATTTAAGCAATAAGGCCCGAGGGGGTGTGGTATATGGCCAAAATACCACGGCTAAGGGCTGTTCTTATGCAAGATGCAAAGCAGGTGCCTAATTGCTATTTATTATAATCTGGTTACCAACGTCATTAGAGCAGTAAAAATACATGTTTTGTCATACCCCTGGTATAAGGTCTGTTATAAACATGGTTCTAGCCCTGAAGGCTGATTGCCTGACAGCTGTCGGCTCCCGAGTGGCGCAGCGGTCTAAGGCACTCCCTGGTTCGAATCCAGGCTGTATTACATCCGGCCGTGATTGGGAATCCCATAAGGTGGCGCACAATTGGCCCAGCGTCGTCTTGGTTTGGCCGGGGTAGGCTGTCTTTGTAAATAAGAACCTGTTCTTACCTGACCAGTTAAATAAAGGTTACATTTAAAAATTAATATCAAATAGCTCGAATCCTCGAGCTGACAAGGTACAAATCTGTCGTTCTGCCCCTGAACAAGGCAGTTAACCCACTGTTCCTAGGCCGTCATTGTAAATAAGAATGTGTTCTTAACTGACTTGCCTAGTTGAATAAAGGTATTTAAAAAATGGCCCAAATATATGGTCATCTACCAGTTTGAAGGGTCCTACTCAAATTTCAGAGTTTCATTCCTGTAACCGAAAGTGAGTTAAATATCTATTCATTGTGCCATTCATTATTTTTCAGATCGTTAGCTACACGTTGTTAACAATTTGTTACATTGTAACAAGTTTGGAATTCCCACATGACAAATAACGGTATTTTTCCGGAAGTGATGTCGCTTATGTTGTTATTCTATTCCAGGAAGAGAGGACGGGCATTGCGTTTAACATCGAGCAACTGCGTCAATAACAGTTTTGACGAATATCTTTGGTTTTCCTCTACTCTTCAGCATGGCAAATGGGTATGTTATCATCTTATGTGCTCTTGTCGATAAAAAAGAACAACTATTGAAAAATGTATTCGTCTTGCCCTGGTAACTTGATATGCTAGCTAACGAACTAACTGGCTAGCTAACTAGCCAAACCAAAGGGTCCCTGACAAAGCCAGGGCAGCAAACAGATAACTAGCTAGCTAGCTAGGTGGGTGGACGGACAACTCGCGCTATCTTGGGAGGACATAGAACAAGGTTGGCTGAAGTATTTGCCCCTTATCACGTTTTCGAGAATAGTCATTCATCTCTGTTAAAGCTAGCTAGATAGCCTAGCTAGCTTGTTCCTATAGCTAGCTATGTATCTTTAAGGAGTTAGCTGGCAATATGTTAGATTACTAGCCTAAACAAGCAGTTTACAGCAGGATGCTAGTTTAACTACACGATTTAGCTAGGCCTTTTTTTTTGTTTTGCCACATGGCTATATTTATGTCTGGCAGCCATATAATGTTTGCCCAGTTAATTCTAATTCCATTACATTAACTAACGTCAGCTAGCCCTAAAGTTACATCATTGTGTGATTCATTTGGCTCTAACACACTCACTGACACACGCACTGGGTTGTCAACAGTTCAGATAAAGATGCTATCAACCTGTAAAACCAAACTAGGTAGGTTCATGTCACTCATCACAATCCATATAATAAATGTATAATTTCAGTATAACAGTTATTTTTTTTAGGTCACATACATTTGGCATGTCGGACAATGCTCTGCTATTGTCTGGTAATGATGAATTGAATACTTTTGGAAATGTTTTAGTACGAGCCTGTTTTTAGACAATAAGAGAATAAGTGGTGTGTGTTATTGGTGTGTTTTGTCTAGATTACAACCCCTGGCCTGTGTTTTCTTTCTCTATTTACCAATGTTGTCTTAGATACTTCTCATGTGTACCATTTTCCTGAACACGTCACTGTGACTGAACAGAGGGACTGGAAATTCCTGCTCATCTTGTCTGGTCTTTAGGTTTCTTTATGTAGTGTTGTGGTGTCTCTCTTGTCATGATGGGTGTTTTTTTTCTCCAATACATTTTTATCCCAGTCTCAGTCCCCAAATTAGGTGTTTTGGCTCTTGGTAGGCCATCATTGTAAATTAGAATTTGTTCTTAAGTGACTTGCCTAGTTAAATAAAATAAAAAAGCCTACATGCCTTTTATAAGACTTTTAGCTAGACTTCAGTGATATAACTTTTATCTGTTGAGAATGAGATTGTGGACAGCATTTTTGCACAAGTCCTTTGACTGTTAACTTCTTTCTCGTTGCAACAGTGTGGAATGTAGAATCTCTTATCTTGTTTCATGGAAAATGCTGACAGATGTTGTGGCCAGAGGAATTCATCAGCACATTTAGGTGACAGTTTAGGCCAGGCTAAATCTATACCCTTCATAGTTCACTATATGAGGAATAGCATTTGGACATTAAACGTTCTCTCACTGTGGTCGCTGATCAAGTCCTTTGTCTAAATATACAAACAACCTTTAGTTTGGTTCTTTCCTCAGAGGTCTCAGCGGATGAAACAACTGGAGGCCGTATCTGGATTACTAAATAAGAACAGTCTGAATGAGATGGTTTCCTTGCTGCTTTGTGTGGACCAACCACACTGCAAAGCTAAACACAGGAAGAACACCGTCCTAACCAATTTGATTTGCATTTTTAGATAAGACCTTTGTTGTTGGTACATTTAGATTACATTTGACATTTTAGTGACTAAGCAGACGCTCTTATCCAGATCGACTTATGATGTTGGTATGTTAAACATTCTGCTTGTTCAGTCATTGACTTCATAGTTTTGTGAAGAACTGGGGAACAGACCGTAACAGACCAACCCTTGTCAACTCTAGTCAGGGATGATGAGCGTGTCATAGTCATGCACACCACGGCAACAACAGTAGTCATGCACACTACGGCAACAACAGTAGTCATGCACACCACGGCAACAACAGTAGTCATGCACACCACGGCAACAACAGTAGTCATGCACACCACGGCAACAACAGTAGTCATGCACACCACGGCAACAACAGTAGTCATGCACACCACGGCAACAACAGTAGTCATGCACACAACGGCAACAACAGTAGTCATGCACACAACGGCAACAACAGTAGTCATGCACACCGCGGCAACAACAGTAGTCATGCACACCGCGGCAACAACAGTAGTCGTATTCACCGCGGCAACAACAGTAGTCGTATTCACCGCGGCAACAACAGTAGTCGTATTCACCGCGGCAACAACAGTAGTCGTATTCGCCGCGGCAGCAACAGTGGTCGCGCACGCCACGGCAGCAACAGTGGTCGCGCACGCCACGGCAACAACTACATGGACAAGATTGATGACGGCATTTCTGGTCCGGGATGAGCTTATCAGACAGCTACTAGAGATGAATATCTTTATGACAGACTAATGAGCCGTAACTGAATGTACCGGACTAATAGGCCCACTGTCATCTGCCCTTCTGGAGACTGAGCTTTGTTTAGAAATATTAAGACACTCCAGCTTTAAAAGAAGACATACGGTTGAAACGTCTCAGCTTTAAAAAAATAAATAAAAAAAACAACACCATGAATTGAAAACCTTGTTGCAGTTATTTGTAGAAGATGCTGTCACCTTTCACCTCTTCCCATGCAGCCTGTGCTGAGTGACCCATGCCTCTCTGTTGTCCTCCTCCTCTTCCCATGCAGCCTGTGCTGAGTGACCGATGGCTCTCTTCCTGGACGGGACATCAGTAGGCAGTGCCATGGACACGTCAAACTTTGCACACGTCATCTTCCAGAACGTGGGGAAGAGCTACCTGCCCCACGCCGCTCTAGAGTGTCACTACACTCTCACCCAGTTCATCAAACCACACCAGAAGGACTGGGTTGGCATATTCAAGGTGAGTCCGTCCTCTCTCCTTCTCTCCCATGCGTCTCTTTTAAGGTGGACTCAGTAATATAGCGTACATCACACAGGGTTACTTTCAGCTTACAGAAATCAAACACAATTCCAAATCTGCCATTATTTAGCTCTTCCCAATTAGTCTGAGTGCCATTGTGTTTATGCTATCATGCCAACACCTTATCACGCAAAACATTTTTCCACAGCGATGGAGTTGGCAAGAGCATAAACAGATCTGGGACCAGGCTAGTTCCCAATGTGTTCCATAGTGTTAGTCTGGTCAGTTATGGTCATCATGTTATCGTTGAAGCCTGTAAGCAGGAAGTACCCCTGGCCACACTGTGTAGAATAATAATGTCATGTTGCTGATTCATCTGCCCATAACAGGTCAATTCTATTATAAAGGACCAAGGGCATCTGTCTTCCAGACTTGATTACATTTCTAGAGTGGAACCTGGACACCTACTGACCTATAATTGCTATCTGGCCTAATCCACTCACTGTGAGCAAGCATATTAGAATTGTTGTGTGTCCCTAATAGTTACCTATCCCCTTTTATAGGGCACTACTTTTGGTCAGGTTCCATATGGCTCTGGTAAACAATAGTGCACTATATAGGGTGCCATTTAGTACTTAACTGAACTCTCAAGACTCCTGGTTTATCTGAGAGAGGTTTTGCTTTATTCATGTAAAAAAAAAAGAAAAAAAGGTGAGTGTTTTTTAAAGTAAGGTAAACCATGTCCTGTAACCAATGTGTTTGAGTGCAGCCACACTCTCAGTATGAAAAGTGAGGTTGGGGGGGGTGTCCTCTTGCTCTGCAGACTGGCGTGTCCCAGATGGATCTGGTTATAGGAGCACATTAAATCCAATGCACTGGCAGGTATTGATTTGAGCCTCTTCTGTAGTGAAAGATGGCGGGCAGAGTGGAGCTGGGGCGAGGGCTTCCTCCAGCAGTAGACCAGCAGCAGGAATGCTACTATAAAGGAGATGTGGAACTGATGAGAGGTGGTCTGTATGTCTGGGCTCACATCTCATCAGACCAGATCAAAGCAGCAGTCTGTTTCTGTTTTCTCTCTATGTGGGCTGGATTGAATGCAGTTCAATGATCACACACACACACACACACACACACACACACACACACACACACACACACACACACACACACACACACGATTGCTTCTGTTTCTCTGTAGTTTTATAGCACTGCAGAATTAGTTTTTTTTATCAGAGCGTATGGCAGAAGCCTTCAGTAAAAAGTGACTTTCAGTGTCATATAATTATATCTAATTGAACGGATAAAATGATTAAGTTTGAGTTTAAACCATAACCATAAACTGGCTCCATAAAAGCAGAACACAAGTTTCTTTTAAACATGAACCTGCTGTTTAATCTTCTGTGTGAAGTGTAGCATGGTAGAGAAGAGGCCAAGCTCCAGTCAGTCTTGTTGTTATATTGGGGCTGAGACTGTCCCAAATGGCACCCTGTTCCTTATATAGGGCACTATGTAGGGGATAGTGTCATTTGGGACGCAACGTCCGACACAAGGGGGAGGATCAAGGAACATCTGGGAATTTGTTTGAAATATTGGAGTCGGGGATTTGATTGGAGTGTTGTCTGATGGCGATGTCATACCACAGCATCTAACTGCAGCAGTGGTGCAAGTTCTCCCAAACCCCAAACACGCTAATTCACCAAGGTGGAAAAAGCAGAGCAGTGTGGAACATAAATCGTGTAAATGTTCCCGGGCGTGTTGAAAGACAGGAGGCTGGGGTGCCAAGCTGAGCTCCAGGCAGCACTCACAGGAGGACAGATACCTGGACCATGACTCATTCTCTCACTGTGGGAAGGGAAGAACACTGCTGCTACCTAACTTGAGGACCAAACTGAAGTGAAGAGGAAATCCAGCAACTCTTGGAGGACAGTGGAAGTAGATAAAAATGCTAATTTTATTTTTAAAACCCTGATTAAGGCCTCATACCGAAACACAGATTATTATTATTATCAATTTCTACTTCACTCACTGTCCCCAGAGCTGTGCTGTGTGGTGCTGCTTCACGGCTGGGTCCAATACATCAGCCTGTAAGGTGCTATCGCCCCCTAGTGACTTGGAGCTGCTATCGCCTCATAACGGATGAACTCCGATAAACATTTTGTCTTCATCTTTCAGCCTGAAATGGTTTCCTATCCTTGCCTTTTTCTCTTCATCTGCACTGATCTGATAAGTCATGATAGGGTAGAACAATAGGGTGTTAAAACTATACTGGGTGTGTAGGGTGGCAGGTTTCCTAGTGGTTAGAGCGCTGGGCCACTAACTGAAAGGGTGCTTTTCCATGGTTTAACCTAGTTTATCAGAACATTTGAACATGTACCTGTACCTAGGCAAATCCAAACCAATAGTCGTGTACAACAAATGTCATAATAGGGCGGTACCACTCGCCAAGACAAACAAAACATTTCATCCAACCATTTATTTAGCAGCAGCAGCAGAGCAATGGGGGACTGCCTGTTCTTTCTGCCTATGGCTCTTTGATGTTGGAACGGTTACTTTGAGTTGTGCCCTGAGTGCACACACACATAAACCGTGATAGAGGAGTGGCAAACACAGCCTTTATAATTATCCTGTCGTAGAGCACGGGCACGGGCTCCTGCCTCGGACTAGGCTATATGCTAACAAACATGGCAAATAAGAACTCCAACTGTTGCAGCAGCTTACTATGCTAGCTCCTACTCCGTAACCTACAGGGTACTATGCTAGCTGCTAACCTGCAGGGTACTATGCTAGCTACTAGCTCCTAACCGGCAGCTTACTATGCTAGCTACTAGTCCCTAACCTGCAGCTTACTATGCTAGCTACTAGTCCCTAACCTGCAGCTTACTATGCTAGCTACTAGTCCCTAACCTGCAGCTTACTATGCTAGCTACTATCTCCTAACCTGCAGCGTACAATGCTAGCTACTAGTCCCTAACCTGCAGTGTACTATGCTAGCTACTAGTCCCTAACCTGCAGTGTACTATGCTAGCTACTAGTCCCTAACCTGCAGCGTACTATGCTAGATACTAGTCCCTAACCTGCAGCTTACTATGCTAGCTACTAGTCCCTAACCTGCAGAGTACTATGCTAGCTACTAGTCCCTAACCTGCAGCGTACTATGCTAGCTACTAGTCCCTAACCTGCAGTGTACTATGCTAGCTACTAGTCCCTAACCTGCAGCGTACTATGCTAGCTACTAGTCCCTAACCTGCAGCTTACTATGCTAGCTACTAGTCCCTAACCTGCAGCTTACTATGCTAGCTACTAGTCCCCAACCTGCAGCTTACTATGCTAGCTACTAGTCCCCAACCTGCAGCTTACTATGCTAGCTACTAGTCCCTAACCTGCAGCGTACTATGCTAGCTACTAGTCCCTAACCTGCAGCGTACTATGCTAGCTACTAGTCCCTAACCTGCAGCGTACTATGCTAGCTACGTCACTGGGCCAATTGTGCGTCACCTTATGGGACTCCCAATCACGGCCGGATTCGAACCATGGGCTGTAGTGACGCCTCTTGTACCAAGATGCAGTGCCTTAGACCGCTGTGCCACTCGGGAGCCCTAGTCCTTAACTTGCTGCGTACTGTGCTAGCTACTCGTCCCTAACCTGCAGCGTACTATGCTAGCTACTAGCCCCTAACCTGCAGCGTACAATGCTAGCTACTAGTCCCTAACCTGCAGTGTACTATGCTAGCTACTAGTCCCTAACCTGCAGTGTACTATGCTAGCTACTAGTCCCTAACCTGCAGTGTACTATGCTAGCTACTAGTCCCTAACCTGCAGCGTACTATGCTAGCTACTAGTCCCTAACCTGCAGCGTACTATGCTAGCTACTAGTCCCTAACCTGCAGCGTACTATGCTAGCTACTAGTCCCTAACCTGCAGTGTACTATGCTAGCTACTAGTCCCTAACCTGCAGCGTACTATGCTAGCTACTAGTCCCCAACCTCCGTAACCTGTCTCCTAGTCTCCTACTCCGTAACCTGCAGGGTACTATGCTAGCTGCTAACCTGCAGGGTACTATGCTAGCTACTAGCTCCTAACCGGCAGCTTACTATGCTAGCTACTAGTCCCTAACCTGCAGCTTACTATGCTAGCTACTAGTCCCTAACCTGCAGCTTACTATGCTAGCTACTAGTCCCTAACCTGCAGCTTACTATGCTAGCTACTATCTCCTAACCTGCAGCGTACAATGCTAGCTACTAGTCCCTAACCTGCAGTGTACTATGCTAGCTACTAGTCCCTAACCTGCAGTGTACTATGCTAGCTACTAGTCCCTAACCTGCAGCGTACTATGCTAGCTACTAGTCCCTAACCTGCAGGTTACTATGCTAGCTACTAGTCCCTAACCTGCAGCTTACTATGCTAGCTACTAGTCCCTAACCTGCAGCTTACTATGCTAGCTACTAGTCCCTAACCTGCAGCTTACTATGCTAGCTACTAGTCCCTAACCTGCAGCGTACTATGCTAGCTACTAGTCCCTAACCTGCAGCTTACTATGCTAGCTACTAGTCCCTAACCTGCAGCGTACTATGCTAGCTACTAGTCCCTAACCTGCAGCGTACTATGCTAGCTACGTCGCTGGGCCAATTGTGCGTCACCTTATGGGACTCCCAATCACGGCCGGATTCGAACCATGGGCTGTAGTGACGCCTCTTGCACTAAGATGCAGTGCCTTAGACCGCTGTGCCACTCGGGAGCCCTAGTCCTTAACTTGCTGCGTACTGTGCTAGCTACTCGTCCCTAACCTGCAGCGTACTATGCTAGCTACTAGCCCCTAACCTGCAGCGTACTATGCTAGCTACTAGTCCCTAACCTGCAGCGTACTATGCTAGCTACTAGTCCCTAACCTGCAGGGTACTATGCTAGCTACTAGTCCTTAACCTGCAGGGTACTATGCTAGCTACTAGTCCTTAACCTGCAGGGTACTATGCTAGCTACTAGTTCCTAACCTGCAGCGTACTATGCTAGCTACTAGCCCCTAACCTGCAGCGTACTATGTTAGCTACTAGTCCCTAACCTGCAACGTACTATGCTAGCTACTAGTCCTTAACCTGCAGGGTACTATGCTAGCTACTAGTACTTAACCTGCAGGGTACTATGCTAGCTACTAGTTCCTAACCTACAGCTTACTATGCTAGCTACTAGTCCCTAACCTACAGCGTACTATGCTAGCTACTAGTCCCTAACCTGCAGCGTACTATGCTAGCTACTAGTCCTTAACCTGCAGGGTACTATGCTAGCTACTAGTACTTAACCTGCAGGGTACTATGCTAGCTACTAGTTCCTAACCTACAGCTTACTATGCTAGCTACTAGTTCCTAACCTACAGCTTACTATGCTAGCTACTAGTCCCTAACCTACAGCTTACTATGCTAGCTACTAGTCCCAAACATGCAACTTACTATGCTAGCTACTAGTCCCTAACCTGCAGCGTACTGTGCTAGCTACTAGTCCCTAACCTGCAGCGTACTGTGCTAGCTACTAGTCCCTAACCTGCAGGGTACTATGCTAGCTACTAGTTCCTAACCTACAGCTTACTATGCTAGCTACTAGTCCCAAACCTGCAGCTTACTATGCTAGCTACTAGTCCCTAACCTGCAGGGTACTATGCTAGCTACTAGTTCCTAACCTACAGCTTACTATGCTAGCTACTAGTCCCAAACCTGCAGCGTACTATGCTAGCTACTAGTCCCTAACCTGCAGCGTACTATGCTAGCTACTAGTCTCTAACTTGCAGCGTACTATGCTAGCTACTAGTCCCTAACCTGCAGCTTACTATGCTAGCTACTAGTCCCTAACCTGCAGCGTACTATGCTAGCTACTAGTCCCTAACCTGCAGCGTACTATGCTAGCTACTAGTCCCTAACCTGCAACTTGCTGAAGAACAGTGGGCTGGCATTACGTGGTGGGTTTTATGGGAAGTATTTTAAGCATGTTGGCAGAATGTTTTTTGTTAAGAATGTGTTTTGCATGTTTAAAGGGTATAATTAGCTTAGCTCTTGGATCAGCTAAATGGCTTTGGTCTGTTTTGGGAACTCTAGATTCTCACTTTGTGCACGCTATTGTTATACTAACCTATCACGCCAATAGACCTATTGGATTAAATCTACGTTTCCAGCATGATTAGACCATGTATGCACACTGTATCCACTCCTCTCCTGGTTGTAAATGTGGCTGCTTACAGGGCAGACTAGGCCCTCTGGTCCATGTGAAAGGTGCTTTAGTCCAGTCCTCAGAGTCTCTTCAGCCCCTGACGCTCACCACTAATGAGTGTTACTGCAGTAAAGCCTACTGCTACTAGCTTTCCTTCATTCTGTAATGACAGTCACTAACTATGTGCCTGCTTTAATAACTTCCTGTTCTTTACGGCTGGAAGTGGGAACACCCCCACCTGGGGACAACTACCCAGGGGACTCTCAACAACACTGGCATCATTGTAGCGTAGCACAGGAGCATCTGTAACACACACACACACACACACACACATACAGCAATGATGCGGTAGTGGGGAAAAACAAGTTGGTCAGACGGATGTAAGGAGTGAGACATACTGTCAAGTGGTAACCGTGCTGCTTCACGCTGACCATATGTAAACAAACTGTAAGATAATTTGTGATGGGGAGAGATTTGTTTTTTGCTTACATAAAGTCTCATTGGTTAGATTAAAGTTTTGGTGTTGTCTGTATCATAGTTTGACCGACCAGGCTTGTTTTGGTGTTGTGTATATCGTAGTTGGACCGACCGGGCTTGTTTTGGTGTTGTGTATATCGTAGTTGGACCGACCGGGCTTGTTTTGGTGTTGTGTATATCGTAGTTGGAACGACCAGGCTTGTTTTGGTGTTGTGTATATCGTAGTTGGACCAACCTGGCTTGTTTTGGTGTCGTGTATATCGTAGTTGGACCGACCGGGCTTGTTTTGGTGTTGTGTATATCGTAGTTGGAACGACCAGGCTTGTTTTGGTGTCGTGTATATCGTAGTTGGACCGACCAGGCTTGTTTTGGTGTTGTGTATATCGTAGTTGGACCAACCAGGCTTGTTTTGGTGTCGTGTATATCGTAGTTGGAACGACCAGGCCAGCACTGAGCCTGTAGCCTAGACCTGGAACCCCAGGCCAGCACTGAGCCTGTAGCCTAGACCTGGAACCCCAGGCCAGCACTGAGCCTGTAGCCTAGACCTGGAACCCCAGGCCAGCACTGAGCCAGTAGCCTAGACCTGGAACCCCAGGCCAGCACTGAGCCTGTAGCCTAGACCTGGAACCCCAGGCCAGCACTGAGCCCGTAGCCTAGACCTGGAACCCCAGGCCAGCACTGAGCCCTTAGCCTAGACCTGGAACCCCAGGCCAGCACTGAGCCCGTAGCCTAGACCTGGAACCCCAGGCCAGCACTGAGCCCGTAGCCTAGACCTGGAACCCCAGGCCAGCACTGTGCCTGTAGCCTAGACCTGGAACCCCAGGCCAGCACTGAGCCTGTAGCCTAGACCTGGAACCCCAGGCCAGCACTGAGCCTGTAGCCTAGACCTGGAACCCCAGGCCAGCACTGAGCCTGTAGCCTAGACCTGGAACCCCAGGCCAGCACTGAGCCTGTAGCCTAGACCTGGAACCCCAGGCCAGCACTGAGTCTGTAGCCTAGACCTGGAACCCCAGGCCAGCACTGTGATCCTGATTTCGTTTGACAGTTTTATGACCCTGGGCTGACATTCTGGATGTATTTTCTGTACTCCCCCTCACCAGCCATCAGTTAACACATAAAAATCATATAATTACATCTTGGTTTCCATTTTGATGTATAACATTTTCACCTATTTTCCCCTTCCTGTTTGAGGTGAGCTGTTGCCGCTGTTCCGCAGCAGAGCATGTTGACGAGGCCGGGCCTCATTATAGGCCATACATGACACGTGGCACGCAGGAATATAGGAATGTTGAAACCATCCCCCTTTTTCACGTCTAAAACCTTCGCATAACCTAGCCTAAGTGGTGTTTACGTTTTTATATTGCAAAAGGTTTTCATGGTTGTGGCCCATATTGACACCATATAGGACCATTCCTCTAGATTGTGGTAGCTCCATATTGGCTAATAAAAAGCATGAGCTGGCGTACAACCAGAGAAATGATTTAGTGTAGAGGTGCTGACTAACGGTGAATAAACTGGAAGCTATAAAAACACATAGTCACACACTCTATATAAACTCAGTCATTTATTGGTTAAAACAGCAACGTTTCGCCATTGCTGTGTCTTCTTCAGAGTGGCTACAATGCCACTGTGTCATGTGTAGGCAGGATACTGTTTCACAGCTTTGGGTGGTTTCTCTGTCCACTAACTCGCTCAATTATTACTGTAATTACCTCCCAAATGGTACCCTGTTCCCTATGTAGTGCACTATGTAGTGTGATGTAGTACACTATGTAGTGTGATGTAGTACACTATGTAGTGTGATGTAGTGAATATGGTGCCATTTTGGGCACAAACTGTGTGTGATGTGGTGCATTGTGTCCCCCCCACTCCTCTGTGTTGCAGGTTGGATGGAGCACAGCGAGGGACTATTACACATTCTTGTGGTGTCCTGTTCCTGAGGACCACACCGAGGGCACTGCCATCCACAGAGCTGTGGTGTTTCAAGGTGGGATTTGGGAACACTGACTGCGCCGTGGTTTTATACAACTTCAACACTTTTTCTAACCGCATGTCAAGAGGCCTGGCCCCTCAGAGAGCTGTTAAGACTTTTATACCAACACAGTAAAATATGAAACTCTACCCATTTTATGGGATTTCTTGTTTGGTGTTAACAAGATCGTTTTCATTGTGTTCAATGCGTTCTTTATTAATAGATAGACTAGGACTGGGGACCAGAAAAGGGATCTGATTGCTAAAGGTTGAAACTGAGATCCTGAGCATTTGTTTTATGTTTTAAATCACAATTAATATGATTATGTAGATGGAGGGACCTGATCCTAGTTCAGCTCTCCTACTCTGAGAGGCTTGACGTTTACATTTGAGTCATTAAGCAGACGCTCTTATTCAGAGAGACTTACAGGAGCAATTAGAGTTAAGTGCCGTGCTCAAGGGCATAGCAACAGATTTTCACCTTGTTGTCTCTGGGATTCGAAACAGCAACCTTTCTGTTACTGGCCCAACAGTCTTAACTGCTAGGCGGCTACCTGCTACCTGATATGACCCTAGATACCTAGGCCCCGTCCAGAATGACCCCCTAGCCCTAGACTGTTTGTGATGTTGGTTGTTGTGTTCCTCCCTCAGGATACTACGTACCCAACGATGATGGGGAGTTCTACCAGTTCTGCTATGTGACCCACAAGGGGGAGATCCGAGGGGCCAGCACGCCCTTCCTGTTCCGGGCTCAGAGCCCCTCAGAGGACGAGCTGCTGACTGTGGAGGATGAGTGCAACTCGGACATCCTGGTGGTGACCACCAGGACCGGATACCTGGAGGTACGTCAGAGAGAGAGAACCAGGCTCTGCAACGATACACACACACACGAGCGCACCTGGATGAATACACACACCTCAATGCTTTCTCTTTGTCTCTGCAGCAAAAGATGGAGGAGGCCCACAGAGAGAAGGAGGAGCTGGTTCAGACCATGAGCCTCCTGCAGAATGAGAAGGAGCAGCTGGAGGAGGAGAAGGGGAGACTGCATAAAGAGTGTGAGCAGGAGAAAGAGAAGTTTGCCCAACTGAGACGAGAGACCCAGGTGAGAACAACTCCTGGCAGGTAGAGCAAAACACAGCAAAACCCTTTGATACAGACAACAATGAGTTCTTACTGGTCAAGTTCAGTTTGTACCCCACTCATTTCCAAAGCATTTTTGCCCTGTGCTGTGTCCACTGAACACGACCCTGGTGGCAGTTGTCCTGAAATGTCTCCCTCTAGCCTGTCTCTCAGTATCCCCCAGTGTGAGACACACACACACACATTGTTCCACCTCTAACCATTCTAAATAAATAAAGAAGTTGACAGTAATGATCTTGAGTGTGATCACTGCTCAACACCAGATATTTAATTCTTTGACATGTATCTTTAAAACATTGTGTTAATGATAACTCATAGAACTATTCCGTTCCATAAAGTTGCTGGTTTTGAAAATGGCTTTGAGATGAAAACATAATTACACATTTGGTGGCTGTTAATTTTACGACAACACTTTTTATATGTTTTTTTATGTGCTGCGAAAAAATGATTCCAAAATTCGGCTCATAAACTTACAGTAGAAACAAATTCAAATCTGCTGCAATGCCTTTTGGAGCAGTCGTTGTGCAGGCCTGTACTTACGACAAAGTAAGCTTCCCTTCCAGCCTCAAAGAACAATAACACGCCAGATTGAAATGGATGATTTGTGGCCAGATGATTTTACATCTCAAAAGTAGTATTTATTTTTTTCCTCCTCCGCTCACAGCCAAACAGTTAGTATTGGATTTACAGGGTGTGTGTGTGTGTGTGTGTGTGTGTGTTTGTGAGATTTGAATCCATAAAGGCCTGGCAGTGTCTCAGTGTTTGACACAGACGGGACTGGCTGGGAAATGGCTGGGATTTCCTCCAGTAGCCGCCTGTCTGTCACAGCACTGAGGGTTTGTTCTTGTTGTGCTTTAGAGACAGGAAGTGATTCAATTGAAGACGTTGCAGATACATGTCTTGTATAGACCTGACATGGTTCCCTATTCTAATCTACATGACAGAGAAGCATGTCTGTTCTGTGTCACGTATTTCTATCTGAACGTTAGGAATGACAAACCAACAACATTCTTCAGGGAAACTAGTCGATGATAGAAGAGAACCTCACCGTCTCTTAGGTTCTCACAACTTGTCTCCTGCTCTCTGGTTTGCCGGGTAAAAAGGGACACAAAACATACATTTTTAAGGTTACATTTTTAAGGTTACAAGTACTAACTCCCTCCCGTTCTCTGTCCCCAGGAGGTGCAGGTGTCGTGCCAGGCCCTGCAGGAGGAGAGAGAAGAGGTGAAAAGGAGGCTGGAGGAGGCCACAGCCAGGGTCCTGCAGTTGGAGGATGACCTGATAAGAGTCACCCAGAAGGGCCTGCAGAAAGAGACGGAGCTGGACAGCCTGAAGGACCGAGTGAAGAAGCTGACTCTGGAGAAGGACGGCCTGGAGTCACACCTGAAGGATGAGAAGGATGAGAAGGAGCTCTACAAGGTCTCACACACACACACACAGCTACGTTGCGCACACTGCTTGTGTACTATGAGTCATGTGACTAGCTGTGAAGGATCATACCTAGGGTTGCAAGATTCCAGTACTTTCCCAGGTTTTCCATAAATCCTGCTCGGACGATTTCCAGATTTCCTGCAACCGGGATTTATGAAAAACCTGGGAATTTTGGGAAAATGACTGGAATCATACCAGAGATGTCTTTTAGACTATAGTCAACATGCAACTCAGATAATCTGACCACTTCTCTCAATCCAGATAATCTGACCACTTCTCTCAATCCAGATAATCTGACCACTTCTCTCAATCCAGATAATCTGACCACTTCTCTCAGTCCAGATAATCTGACCACTTCTCTCAGTCCAGATAATCTGACCACATCTCTCAGTCCAGATAATCTGACCACATCTCTCAGTCCAGATAATCTGACCACTTCTCTCAGTCCAGATAATCTGACCACTTCTCTCAATCCAGATAATCTGATCTCATCTCTCAGTCCAGATAATCTGATCTCATCTCTCAGTCCAGATAATCTGACCACATCTCTCAGTCCAGATAATCTGACCACTTCTCTCAGTCCAGATAATCTGACCACTTCTCTCAGTCCAGATAATCTGACCACTTCTCTCAGTCCAGATAACCTGACCACATCTCTCAGTCCAGATAATCTGACCACATCTCTCAGTCCAGATAATCTGACCACATCTCTCAGTCAAAATAATCTGACCACATCTCTCAGTCCAGATAATCTGACCACTTCTCTCAGTCCAGATAATCTGACCACTTCTCTCAGTCCAGATAATCTGACCTCATCTCTCAGTCCAGATAATCTGACCTCATCTCTCAGTCCAGATAATCTGACCTCATCTCTCAGTCCAGATAATCTGACCACTTCTCTCAGTCCAGATAATCTGACCACTTCTCTCAGTCCAGATAATCTGATCTCATCTCTCAGTCCAGATAATCTGACCACATCTCTCAGTCCAGATAACCTGACCACATCTCTCAGTCCAGATAATCTGACCACATCTCTCAGTCCAGATAATCTGACCACATCTCTCAGTCCAGATAATCTGACCACATCTCTCAGTCCAGATAATCTGACCACTTCTCTCTGTCCAGATAATCCCATTAGTGAATGTAGCTGCTGTTTCCCTGCTCAGTGGGATCCCACAGTGTTCTGGCTGAACAGGGTATGGTCTGTTCCGGCCCTGTTGTTTCTGGGGAGTTTAGTGGTGGTGACTGGTGTGTACAGCTCAGGAACTAGGAGTGGAACACACACACGCACGCTGTCGCCACGGCAGCACTAGTGAAAGCTGCACCTCATTTAGTGTCCCAATTGGCACCCTATTCCCTTTATAGTGCACAACTTTTGACCAGAGCCCTATGACCCCTGGTCAAAAGTAGTGCACTACATAGTGAATAGGGGGCCATTTTGGTGGCGTCACACAGAGTGGTACTGCAGGGTAGTTTAACGAGCCCACCTCAATCTCTGTGTTGTAATTAAGGTTATGCTGCATTTATTTTAGGAGATGGAAACACTGCTGGCTACATGTTGATGAAGGATGCTGATTAATATAGCACAGAGGGGTGTCTCTGGAACACCAGGCGGAAACATGGCTACCCTTTTTAATGATTCCTTTTGTATACGAACCCCCTACATTGTCACATGTTTGGATCCTTTCTGATTGTAATGTGATTTGCTATTTTAAATATTTGTTTGCGGTTCTAGATCCACCTGAAGAAGCGTGAGCTGGAGAACACCAAGCTGAGTGCAGAGCTGCAGATGCTGAAAGCTGTGGATGTAAACAAGGAGAACACCATCGCTCAGTTCAAAGAGGAGGTGGGACGCCTCCGCTCCTGCCTCACTGAGAAGGAGAAACAACACAAGGAGGTCCTGGCCCAGGCCTCCCCCTTGGTAAGAATCATGATCTTATCATGGCAGCCTCCCAGATCCCTACTTTGGACCAGTGCACTATATAGGTGGTAGGGAATATGGACCGCACACATACAAGAGACTAGAGGCAACACCGTCAAAGCCGCAGAGCAGCGCCCATGGAGCCGTCCTTGCTCAAATGCACAACGGCAGTGGGCAGACTTGGGATTCGAACTCACAACAAATGTTAATTCCGAGTATATGATTTGTTCATCCATACCTGTGTGTATGTGAGAGAGAGAAATGTGTATGGACTGACCTTTATACCTGTACATGTATTGACCTTTCACCCCTGGTGTCCCTGTGCAGAGTGAGCTGAAGGCCATGAAGGAACAGCTTCGTCAGAAGGAAGAGCAGCTTCAGGCCAAACAGCAGCAGTCCTCCATGTTGTCTGCTGAGCTGAGGGACGCGTCCAGCGCCCGCGACCGCACCATGGCTGACCTGTACCGCATGAGGCTGGAGACAGACGCCCTGCAGCAGGGGAAGCAGGAGGCCCTGGCCCAGTGTAGCCGTCTGGAGCGCCTGGTGAAACAGATGAAGGATGACGCCCAGCAGGAGGCGGTAAGGAGGATGCTTGATTTCAATGCATTTGGCTGCGTTCCAAATGGCTCCCTATTTAGTGCTCTTCTTTTGACCAGGTGCCATAGGGCTGTTTGAATTTGGGATGTATACTTAGTTTGCACTCAATTTTGCTTGGAGATTGAACTTTTGGGCCGATTCCATTGGTCCCGTTATACTGGATCAAACTAAATCAAGTGCAGCTGATATATTTGACCGACTAGTGTCCTGTCCAGGAGGTGTACTGGTACATCAACCTGTCTCACTACAGAAACAGGAGATAGACTAGTGTCCTGTCCAGGAAGTGTACTAGTACATCAAGTAACCTCACTAAAAATAACTGGTGACTAAGCTCCTGTTCTGTATTGGACAAGGTTTACTTGCTCCAATATTTGACAGGTCTGATGTTAACATGAAGTGGCCATCTCTGTCCTCACTGTCCCTCTGTGTGTTGTGTTGTAGGAGCAGCAGGCTAAGTCTGAGGTGTGCAGGGTGGAGGATGAGGCAGGGGCTGACCCAGCCACCGTGGCTGAGCTGCAGAGAGAGGTGGAGGATGAGGCAGGGGCTGACCCAGCCACCGTGGCTGAGCTACAGAGAGAGGTGGAGGACCTGAAGCTCCGGCTGCACATGGCTGCAGAACACTATAAGGAGAAGTACAAGGAGTGTCAGAGACTGCAGAGACAGGTGGTCAAGCTCTCTGAACAACCGGGGGTGAGTGAGACACACACACACACACACACACACACACACACACACACACAGGCATGGATACACACACACACACTCATCAACATGTGTCTTCATATTGTTTGTGTCTAGGAGCTGAGGAAGAACCCAGCAGCTGAGGCCATGGCCGTCCCTCTGTCTGTCAGTCCAGACATCTCTGTTCCAGGTACACATACTCTCCCCTCACATATTACTACCAGTGACAAACCCTGAATTAAAACATGTCCTCCTTTGTTGTAAACCTGTCAGGTCTGGTTTACATGCTAAATGTTTGATTTAAAATCAATTGAATAGAGTTGAATTAGGGGTCAAAATAACACTTCCATCAGACAAGATGTGCATTTGATCCCAAAGGATAAGACTTGGAAGGGTTAACTAAAACACTTTCTAGGTCCTTGATGTTAAACCTATTGATGGGTCAGTAATGGTCTGTCCTGTGTGTCCCCAGGGAGTCCAGGATCTGCTGACCCCATGCTGGAGGCCATCATCCAGGAGAAACTCAAAGGTTTCAGCAGAGAGGCATCCGACAGGAGCGACAAGTACAGGAAATGCAAACAAATGCTGAGTGTAAGAACTCTTCTTGGCTTCCTGTCTGGTGTGTTCCTCATCATATTGTCACCAGTTCTTGCATAGTCGATCAGAGCAACCACTCAATCTAAAAATATATAAATCATAAAGTGTAGAAAAATCAAAATCAAATCAAATTTATTTATATAGCCCTTCGTATATCAGCTGAAATCTCAAAGTGCTGTACAGAAACCCAGCCTAAAACCCCAAACAGCAAGCAAAGCATGTGAAAGAAGCACAGTGGCTAGGAAAAACTCCCTAGGAAAAACTCCCTAGAAAGGCCAAAAACCTAGGAAGAAACCTAGAGAGGAACCAGGCTATGAGGGGTGGCCAGTCCTCTTCTGGCTGTGCCGGGTGGATATTATAACAGAACATGGTCTAGTTGTTAAAATGTTCATAAATGACCAGCATGGTCAAATAATAATAATCATAGTAGTTGTCGAGGGTGCAACAAGCACGTCCGGTGAACAGGTCAGGGTTCCGTAGCCGCAGGCAGAACAGTTGAAACTGGAGCAGCAGCATGGCCAGGTGGACTAGAAAGAGAATACTGTTTCCCCAAAGGTGATACCGTGACAGTTTCTCCTCACTTCGAAGAGGTTCTGGTTTGAATAGGAACAGTCGGTGACCAGAGTGTTGTTGTCTCTCTAGGAGAAGGAGCGTAGATACATGTTGTGACCAGAGTGTTGTCTCTCTAGGAGAAGGAGCGTAGATACATGTTGTGACCAGAGTGTTGTTGTCTCTCTAGGAGGAGAAGGAGCGTAGATACATGTTGTGACCAGAGTGTTGTTCTCTCTAGGAGGAGAAGGAGCGTAGCTACATGTTGTGACCAGAGTGTTGTTTTCTCTAGGAGGAGAAGGAGCGTAGCTGCATGTTGTGACCAGAGTGTTGTCTCTCTAGGAGGAGAAGGAGCGTAGCTGCATGTTTGCTGATGAGCTGGCCAAGATGGAGGTGAAGCTGAAGGAGCAGCTGAAGACCAACGACAGCCTGAAGCTGCAGCTGGCAGCCGAGGAGGACCGCTATAAGGTACATTGTAGAGCAGTACTACAGACAGGTCTGAGATCAGCTGAGGAAGGCCACTATCAGGTACAGGGTAGATTCTGTAGATACCAGTTTAGGAGGATTACTACCTGGTACATTGTAGACTATGTAGAGCAGTACACAGATCTGAGATCAACCAAGGAGGATCATATAAGGTCAGTTGAGCTTCTGTTTCTTCAAACCTAAAACTGACAGATCTGGGACCAGGCTAGGAGAATCACTTCCAGGTCAGTGTAGAGCAGGGTTACTGTCACGAGAATTTTGCTATCTCAATGGTTGAACTCAACTATCACTCAAGCTTTGACCAATTCCCAGAGGTTGTAAGGATCTGGTTAATGAGGAATTAGACAAAGTCTCAGGTTCTGCAATAGATCAATACTTTATTCAGAGAGCGCTCTGTCTTCTAAATGAGAACACAATCTTTTTATAGCACACACACAAATAAACTCACATCAGTAGAAACTCCACCTCTCTTTAGGTGGGCTGTATTTTTCCAAAGTTCACATACATTGTTTATCACCCTTCTGCAACATGTTTCATCATCTTCTGCAAGCCTAGCCATTTCTAACAGTTTTTCTCCTCCCTAGGGTGGGGAGGCCTCTTTCCAGTTATTAGTTTCACCGTTATCACAAGTCGACAGTTCAGTTGTCCTTGAATGTCTGAACTATACCCAGCTCATATTGCGAAATAGTAACACAATGGCCTAGTCACACACATTATTGGATTATGACTCTTAACACATTTCATACAATTATATGGTTTCAGGGTGGAATACTTTAGTCATTATCTTAAACATACAAATTATTCTATCAGTTACAGACAGGTCTGGGACCAGGCTAGGAGAGTCACTACCAGGTCAGTGTAGAGCAGGACTCTCCTACTCCAGTCCTGGAGAGCTAGATAGTTCAAGTGATGAGAAGCCTGGTACCAGATCAGAATGTTTTATCCAACGTCCTATCATTGTCATGCCATGATATAGCCTGGTCCCAGATCTGGATGTGATAGTGATGTAGCCATCTCCTCTGACTTATCATAGTCATGCCAAAGTGCACACAGGTCTGGGACCAGGCTAGAATCAGAGCAGATAAATAGTTCTCACTCCAGTTGAAGGCCAACTCCAGGGACAGTTGTGTTGATGGGCAGAGCCCGTTCAGAGGAAGGCTTTATTACGGTTTATGTGAGTTCTGGAGACCGCCAGGTTCGGACTCTGAAGTTGTCTCAAATGGGACCCTATCCTTATATAGTGCACTAGACCAGGGCCCGTAGGGCTTTGAACAACAGTAGTGCACTATATAGAGAATAGTGTGCCGTTTGGGACACACCCACGGAGATGGCCAGGGACAGGTTTGGACTCTGAGGACTCCTGTTGCCTGACTAATGCATGAGTTGGCTGTTCAGCTCAGCGCGGATATGTTCAGTGTCTCTGTGGAATTCAAACGGCATGTTCTGGTCTGAAGTCCCTCCTGGTGTAAATCTACTGTCTGAACAGTAACTGTTAAGGCCTTTTTATAGCTGCTATCAATTCATTGTTCGTCAGTAGAGGTTAAAACTCCATGAAGGAAAAATTAGTTCTACTTTCAAGTGTACTTTTTGACAAAGGAGCTATGAGTCTGATCAAATCATTTTCTCAACACACATAATCTTAAATTGATGTCTCCTCCATGTCTCCTGACTGTCTCCTCCATGTCTCCTGACTGTCTCCTCCATGTCTCCTGACTGTCTCCTGACTGTCTCCTCCATGTCTCCTGACTGTCTCCCTCCTACAGAGTCAGGTGGCTGAGAAGGGGCGTGCGCTGAAAGAACTGAAGGACACTCTGGCCGCTCTGATGAAGGACAAGGAGAGACTTGAGGAGGTTAGTATAGTTGGGGAAGTTAGTAAGTATAGCAACACTACACTATAGCTTTAATTTTCCTCCATTATAGACTTCTCTCTGAACTAAAAACACCCCAAAAGAGCAGCAATTTTCCCATATCCTAATCTGGCTGGGGTTTAACACATCTCTAATTGGTGAAGTAAAGCAAAGTGACTTCTTATTTTCCATTCAATTACTCTGGACCACAGAGAAGTCCACATTGGGCCCGGGAAACTGCTGAAGGGTAGCTTGCTCGCGTACGCATTCGTCACTAAGAGCAACAAAACGACCCAATTTGAGGTTGAGACTGTCAATTAAATTGGCGTCTGGTTCAAACTTCCAGTAAAACACAAACCTTCCATTGCCTTTGAAAATGAGAGGATATTCTTTTTTTAATGAATGACTAATTAAACTGTTTGTGAGGGAGAGAAAGAGAGAGAGAGACGGGGGGAGGGAGGGGCCGGGGGGAGGGACCGAAGTGGAGAGGGGGAGGGACCGAGGGGGGGACTGAGCGGAGGGAGGGGGAGGGACCGGAGTGGAGGGAGCGAGAGAGGGAGCGAGGGAGCGAGCGAGGGAGCGAGCGATGGAGCGCTAGGGATGGAGAGAGGGAGCGAGGGATGGGGGGCGAGGGATGGAGCGCGAGGGGTGGAGCGCGAGGGATGGAGAGAGGGAGCGAGGGATGGAGCGCGAGGGATGGAGCGCAAGGGATGGAGAGAGGGAGCGAGGGATGGGGAGCGAGGGATGGAGCACGAGGGATGGAGAGATGGAGCGCTAGGGATGGAGAGAGGGAGCGAGGGATGGAGTGTGAGGGATGGAGTGTGAGGGATGGAGGGATGGAGCGCGAGGGATGGAGCGCGAGGGATGGAGAGAGGGAGCATGAGCGACAGAGGGAGCGAGAAACCGATGGAGAGGGAGGGAGGGATGGAGAGGGAGCGAGAGTAGTAGCGAGAGAGGGAGCGAGAGAGGGAGCAAGCGAGGGAGCGAGGGATGGGGCGCGAGGGAGCGAGGGATGGAGCGCGAGGGATGGAAAGGGAGGGAGCGAGGGATAGAGAGAGGGAGCGCGAGGGATGGAGCGCGAGGGATGGAGCGTGAGGGATGGAGCGCGAGCGAGAGAGGGAGGGAGGGAGCGAGGGATGGAGTGCGAGGGATGGAGCGCGAGGGATGGAGAGGGAGCGAGAGAGCGAGGGATGGGGCGCGAGGGATGGAGCGTGAGGGATGGAGCGCGAGCGAGAGAGGGAGGGAGGGAGCGAGGGATGGAGCGCGAGGGATGGAGCGCGAGGGATGGAGAGGGAGCGAGAGAGCGAGGGATGGGGCGCGAGGGATGGAAAGGGAGGGAGCGAGGGATAGAGAGAGGGAGCGCGAGGGATGGAGCGCGAGGGATGGAGCGTGAGGGATGGAGCGCGAGCGAGAGAGGGAGAGAGGGAGCGCGAGGGATGGAGCGCGAGGGATGGAGCGCGAGGGATGGAGCGAGAGAGGGAGGGAGCGCGAGGGATGGAAAGAGAGGGAGCGAGGGATGGAGCGCGAGGGATGGAGAAGGGGAGCGAGGGATGGAGCGCGAGGGATGGAGTGAGAGAGGGAGCGAGGGATGGAGAGAGGGAGCGAGGGATGGAGAGAGGGAGCGAGGGATGGAGCGCGAGGGATGGAGAGACCGATGGAGGGATGGAGCGAGAGACCGATGGAGGGATGGAGAGGGATGGAGAGAGGGAGCGAGGGATGGAGCACGAGGGATGGAGAGAGGGAGCGAGGGATGGAGCGCGAGGGATGGAGAGAGGGAGCAAGGGATGGAGCGCGAGGGATGGAGAGAGGGAGCGAGGGATGGAGCGCGAGGGATGGAGAGACCGATGGAGGGATGGAGAGGGAGCGAGAGAGGGAGCGAGGGATGGAGAGGGAGCGAGGGATGGAGAGGGAGGGACCGAGCGGAGGGGGAGCGAGGGATGGAGCACGAGGGATGGAGAGAGGGAGCGAGGGATGGAGCTCGAGGGATGGAGCGAGGGATGGTGCGAGAGACCGATGGAGGGAGAGGGAGGGAGAACGAGCGAGAGACTGATGGAAGGATGGAGAGGGAGCGAGGGAGGGAGAGGGAGCGAGGGATGGAGAGGGAGCGAGGGATGGATGGATGGAGGGAGGGAGCGAGCGGAGGGAGGGAGCGAGAGACGGAGGGAGGGAGCGAGAGACGGAGGGAGGGAGCGAGAGATGGAGGGAGGGAGCGAGAGACCGAGGGAGGGTCCGAGCGGAGGGAGAGCGACCATAGTTCTAGGAGCTGCTGTGAGGAGCTGCTGTGAGGTGGTTGTGGCCAGTATTGACTCTCATGGAGAGGAAGGACATAGAAATGTAGCTGAAGTTAGATCTGTAGCTGGCTAACATGCTGAGTCACACTGAGCGTTGCAAAATAAATGTACACATACATGTTATTCAATCATTGCACCCACACTGCTCACATGCGCCAAGGAGTGTCTGCGTTGCCAAGCACTAAAATAGAAGTCAGTTCTATTTGTGACGCTGAACGCGATGGAAGTCCTGCCTCTCCCATCTTCTCATTGGTTTATAGAAGCATATATCCATTTGCCATCTCTTCATTGGTTATACCCATGTGGGTGATTGAAAGATGAACTGAGGTCGGTCGGTCGGTCGGTCGGTCAGTTGTGGTAATACACCTTATTATGAAAGTTAGATGCCAATCGCCATATAAGGTCCAAAGATGAAAAAGAGATGATGAAGGAGAGATGACTAGAAACTATTCGGTTGATCGTTTTATGTGTGGATTAATTGTCGGAGTAGAGGACCTTGTGCATTTCAGGTAAAATAACAACTCAATGTTTATATCCCAGGACAAATTAGCTAGCAACTGCAAGCTAGCTAGCTAAATTGGCATGAATATTTAATGTTTTTCGACCTGTCCCCAAATTAATATAATTGGTTCAGAGTTTGTTTTGATATTTCAACCTGGGTGTTGTGATCGCGCGTGTCTGTGTTTTCTTCTCAGGACCAGCTGCACTTTGAGTGACGTTTCAGGCGTGGTACTTCTTAGCATCAAAGATCATACACTGCTCAAAAAAATAAAGGGAACACTTAAACAACACATCCTAGATCTGAATGAAAGAAATAATCTTATTAAATACTTTTTTCTTTACATAGTTGAATGTGCTGACAACAAAATCACACAAAAATAATCAATGGAAATCCAATTTATCAACCCATGGAGGTCTGGATTTGGAGTCACACTCAAAATTAAAGTGGAAAACCACACTACAGGCTGATCCAACTTTGATGTAATGTCCTTAAAACAAGTCAAAATGAGGCTCAGTAGTGTGTGTGGCCTCCACGTGCCTGTTTGACTTCCCTACAATGCCTGGGCATGCTCCTGATGAGGTGGCGGATGGTCTCCTGAGGGATCTCCTCCCAGACCTGGACTAAAGCATCCGCCAACTCCTGGACAGTCTGTGGTGCAACGTGGCATTGGTGGATGGAGCGAAACATGATGTCCCAGATGTGCTCAATTGGATTCAGGTCTGGGGAACGGGCGGGCCAGTCCATAGCATCAATGCCTTCCTCTTGCAGGAACTGCTGACACACTCCAGCCACATGAGGTCTAGCATTGTCTTGCATTAGGAGGAATCCAGGGCCAACCGCACCAGCATATGGTCTCACAAGGGGTCTGAGGATCTCATCTCGGTACCTAATGGCAGTCAGGCTACCTCTGGCGAGCACATGGAGGGCTGTGCGGCCCCCCAAAGAAATGCCACCCCACACCATGACTGTCCCACCGCCAAACCGGTCATGCTGGAGGATGTTGCAGGCAGCAGAACGTTCTCCACTGCGTCTCCAGACTCTGTCACGTCTGTCACGTGCTCAGTGTGAACCTGCTTTCATCTGTGAAGAGCACAGGGCGCCAGTGGCGAATTTGCCAATCTTGGTGTTCTCTGGCAAATGCCAAACGTCCTGCACGGTGTTGGGCTGTAAGCACAACCCCCACCTGTGGACGTCGGGCCCTCATACCACCCTCATGGAGTCTGTTTCTGACCGTTTGAGCAGACACATGCACATTTGTGGCCTGCTGGAGGTCATTTTGCAGGGCTCTGGCAGTGCTTCTCCTGCTCCTCCTTGCACAAAGGCGGAGGTAGCGGTCCTGCTGCTGGGTTGTTGCCCTCCTACGGCCTCCTCCACGTCTCCTGATGTACTGGCCTGTCTCCTGGTAGCGCCTCCATGCTCTGGACACTACGCTGACAGACACAGCAAACGTTCTTGCCACAGCTCGCATTGATGTGCCATCCTGGATGAGCTGCACTACCTGAGCCACTTGTGTGGGTTGTAGACTCCGTCTCATGCTACCACTAGAGTGAAAGCACCGCCAGCATTCAAAAGTGACCAAAACATCAGCCAGGAAGCATAGGAACTGAGAAGTGGTCTGTGGTCTCCACCTGCAGAACCACTCCTTTATTGGGGGTGTCTTGCTTATTGCGTATAATTTCCACCTGTTGTCTATTCCATTTGCACAACAGCATGTGAAATGTATTGTCAATCAGTGTTGCTTCCTAAGTGGACAGTTTGATTTCACAGAAGTGTGATTGACTTGGAGTTACATTGTGTTGTTTAAGTGTTCCCTTTATTTTTTTTGAGCAGTGTATTTACAATATATGAATACATTTCCTCCACAAGGTAGCACAATTCTGTTAGAGAAAATACAAGATCAGTTATTTTAAAAGATTCTCTTTCCAATCCTAAATATATAATAATGTAATAGTGTCTGTTGTCTTGTCTGTCCCCACCAGGATCTCCAGAAGAGTGCTGGTGCTGGTAGGAAGACGGCTGTAGTGTCAGAGGAGATGAGAATTCAGTCTGTGTTCCTGCAGTATCCCCTGCCCTACCCCCAGGATGCCCCCACTCCACTGCTGGTCCCCCAGAGCCCCACACGGCTGCACTTTGGGAACCCCTACTCCACCTCAGACGCAAGAGGTTGGTCCCTCCTCCCCTTACTAACCCTACTCCACCTGTCACATTTCAGTTTAATATGAGAGGTTGGTCGTCCCCCCCTTACTAACCCTACTCCACCTCAGTCACATTTCAGTTTAATATGAGAGGTTGGTCCCCCCCCCTTACTAACCCTACTCCACCTGTCACATTTCAGTTTAATATGAGAGGTTGGTCCCCCCCCCCACTAACCCTACTCCACCTCAGTCACATTTCAGTTTAATATGAGAGGTTGGTCCCCCCCCTTACTAACCCTACTCCACCTGTCACATTTCAGTTTAATATGAGGTTGGTCCCCCCCCCCCCTTACTAACCCTACTCCACCTCAGTCACATTTCAGTTTAATATGAGAGGTTGGTCCCCCCCCCCTTATTAACCCTACTCCACCTCAGTCACATTTCAGTTTAATATGAGAGGTTGCCCCCCCCCTTACTAACCCTACTCCACCTGTCACATTTCAGTTTAATATGAGAGGTTGGTCCCCCCCCCTTATTAACCCTACTCCACCTCAGTCACATTTCAGTTTAATATGAGAGGTTGGTCCCCCCCCTTACTAACCCTACTCCAGCTCAGTCACATTTCAGTTTAATATGAGAGGTTGGTCCCCCCCTTACTAACCCTACTCCACCTCAGTCACATTTCAGTTTAATATGAGAGGTTGGTCCCCCCCCTTATTAACCCTACTCCACCTCAGTCACATTTCAGTTTAATATGAGAGGTTGGTCGTCCCCCCCCCTTACTAACCCTACTCCACCTCAGTCACATTTCAGTTTAATATGAGGGGTTGGTCCCCCCCCTTACTAACCCTACTCCACCTCAGTCACATTTCAGTTTAATATGAGAGGTTGGTCCCCCCCCCTTATTAACCCTACTCCACCTCAGTCACATTTCAGTTTAATATGAGAGGTTGGTCCCCCCCTTACTAACCCTACTCCACCTCAGTCACATTTCAGTTTAATATGAGAGGTTGCCCCCCCCCCCCCTTACTAACCCTACTCCACCTCAGTCACATTTCAGTTTAATATGAGAGGTTGGTCCCCCCCCCCCTTACTAACCCTACTCCACCTGTCACATTTCAGTTTAATATGAGAGGTTGGTCCCCCCCCCCCTTACTAACCCTACTCCACCTCAGTCACATTTCAGTTTAATATGAGAGGTTGGTCCCCCCCCCTTACTAACCCTACTCCAGCTCAGTCACATTTCAGTTTAATATGAGAGGTTGGTCCCCCCCTTACTAACCCTACTCCACCTGTCACATTTCAGTTTAATATGAGAGGTTGGTCCCCCCCCTTACTAACCCTACTCCACCTCAGTCACATTTCAGTTTAATATGAGAGGTTGGTCGTCCCCCCCCCTTACTAACCCTACTCCACCTCAGTCACATTTCAGTTTAATATGAGAGGTTGGTCCCCCCCCTTATTAACCCTACTCCACCTCAGTCACATTTCAGTTTAATATGAGAGGTTGGTCCCCCCCCTTATTAACCCTACTCCACCTCAGTCACATTTCAGTTTAATATGAGAGGTTGGTCCCCCCCCTTACTAACCCTACTCCACCTCAGTCACATTTCAGTTTAATATGAGAGGTTGGTCCCCCCCTTATTAACCCTACTCCACCTCAGTCACATTTCAGTTTAATATGAGAGGTTGGTCCCCCCCCCCTTACTAACCCTACTCCACCTCAGTCACATTTCAGTTTAATATGAGAGGTTGGTCCCCCCCCCCTTACTAACCCTACTCCACCTCAGTCACATTTCAGTTTAATATGAGAGGTTGGTCCCCCCCCCCTTACTAACCCTACTCCACCTCAGTCACATTTCAGTTTAATATGAGAGGTTGGTCCCCCCCCCCTTACTAACCCTACTCCACCTCAGTCACATTTCAGTTTAATATGAGAGGTTGGTCCCCCCCCCCCCCCCCCTTACTAACCCTACTCCACCTCAGTCACATTTCAGTTTAATATGAGAGGTTGGTCCCCCCCCTTACTAACCCTACTCCACCTCAGTCACATTTCAGTTTAATATGAGAGGTTGGTCCCCCCCCCCTTATTAACCCTACTCCACCTGTCACATTTCAGTTTAATATGAGAGGTTGGTCCCCCCCCCTTACTAACCCTACTCCACCTCAGTCACATTTCAGTTTAATATGAGAGGTTGGTCCCCCCCCCCCCCCCCTTACTAACCCTACTCCACCTCAGTCACATTTCAGTTTAATATGAGAGGTTGGTCCCCCCCCCCCCTTACTAACCCTACTCCACCTCAGTCACATTTCAGTTTAATATGAGAGGTTGGTCCCCCCCCCCTTACTAACCCTACTCCACCTCAGTCACATTTCAGTTTAATATGAGAGGTTGGTCCCCCCCCCCCTTATTAACCCTACTCCACCTCAGTCACATTTCAGTTTAATATGAGAGGTTGGTCCCCCCCCCCTTACTAACCCTACTCCACCTCAGTCACATTTCAGTTTAATATGAGAGGTTGGTCCCCCCCCCCCCTTACTAACCCTACTCCACCTCAGTCACATTTCAGTTTAATATGAGAGGTTGGTCCCCCCCCCCTTATTAACCCTACTCCACCTCAGTCACATTTCAGTTTAATATGAGAGGTTGGTCCCCCCCCCCTTACTAACCCTACTCCACCTCAGTCACATTTCAGTTTAATATGAGAGGTTGGTCCCCCCCCCCCCCTTACTAACCCTACTCCACCTCAGTCACATTTCAGTTTAATATGAGAGGTTGGTCCCCCCCCCTTACTAACCCTACTCCACCTCAGTCACATTTCAGTTTAATATGAGAGGTTGGTCCCCCCCCCCCCCTTACTAACCCTACTCCACCTCAGTCACATTTCAGTTTAATATGAGAGGTTGGTCCCCCCCCCCCCTTACTAACCCTACTCCACCTCAGTCACATTTCAGTTTAATATGAGAGGTTGGTCGTCCCCCCCCCTTACTAACCCTACTCCACCTCAGTCACATTTCAGTTTAATATGAGAGGTTGGTCCCCCCCCCCTTATTAACCCTACTCCACCTCAGTCACATTTCAGTTTAATATGAGAGGTTGGTCGTCCCCCCCCCTTACTAACCCTACTCCACCTCAGTCACATTTCAGTTTAATATGAGAGGTTGGTCCCCCCCCTTATTAACCCTACTCCACCTCAGTCACATTTCAGTTTAATATGAGAGGTTGGTCCCCCCCCTTACTAACCCTACTCCACCTCAGTCACATTTCAGTTTAATATGAGAGGTTGGTCGTCCCCCCCCCTTACTAACCCTACTCCACCTGTCACATTTCAGTTTAATATGAGAGGTTGGTCCCCCCCTTACTAACCCTACTCCACCTCAGTCACATTTCAGTTTAATATGAGAGGTTGGTCCCCCCCCTTATTAACCCTACTCCACCTCAGTCACATTTCAGTTTAATATGAGAGGTTGGTCCCCCCCCCTTATTAACCCTACTCCACCTCAGTCACATTTCAGTTTAATATGAGAGGTTGGTCCCCCCCCTTACTAACCCTACTCCACCTCAGTCACATTTCAGTTTAATATGAGAGGTTGGTCCCCCCCCTTATTAACCCTACTCCACCTCAGTCACATTTCAGTTTAATATGAGAGGTTGGTCCCCCCCCTTACTAACCCTACTCCACCTCAGTCACATTTCAGTTTAATATGAGAGGTTGGTCCCCCCCCCTTATTAACCCTACTCCACCTCAGTCACATTTCAGTTTAATATGAGAGGTTGGTCCCCCCCTTACTAACCCTACTCCACCTCAGTCACATTTCAGTTTAATATGAGAGGTTGCCCCCCCCCCCCCTTACTAACCCTACTCCACCTCAGTCACATTTCAGTTTAATATGAGAGGTTGGTCCCCCCCCCCTTACTAACCCTACTCCACCTGTCACATTTCAGTTTAATATGAGAGGTTGGTCCCCCCCCCCCCTTACTAACCCTACTCCACCTCAGTCACATTTCAGTTTAATATGAGAGGTTGGTCCCCCCCCCCTTACTAACCCTACTCCAGCTCAGTCACATTTCAGTTTAATATGAGAGGTTGGTCCCCCCCTTACTAACCCTACTCCACCTGTCACATTTCAGTTTAATATGAGAGGTTGGTCCCCCCCCTTACTAACCCTACTCCACCTCAGTCACATTTCAGTTTAATATGAGAGGTTGGTCGTCCCCCCCCCTTACTAACCCTACTCCACCTCAGTCACATTTCAGTTTAATATGAGAGGTTGGTCCCCCCCCTTATTAACCCTACTCCACCTCAGTCACATTTCAGTTTAATATGAGAGGTTGGTCCCCCCCCTTATTAACCCTACTCCACCTCAGTCACATTTCAGTTTAATATGAGAGGTTGGTCCCCCCCCTTACTAACCCTACTCCACCTCAGTCACATTTCAGTTTAATATGAGAGGTTGGTCCCCCCCTTATTAACCCTACTCCACCTCAGTCACATTTCAGTTTAATATGAGAGGTTGGTCCCCCCCCCCCTTACTAACCCTACTCCACCTCAGTCACATTTCAGTTTAATATGAGAGGTTGGTCCCCCCCCCCTTACTAACCCTACTCCACCTCAGTCACATTTCAGTTTAATATGAGAGGTTGGTCCCCCCCCCCTTACTAACCCTACTCCACCTCAGTCACATTTCAGTTTAATATGAGAGGTTGGTCCCCCCCCCCTTACTAACCCTACTCCACCTCAGTCACATTTCAGTTTAATATGAGAGGTTGGTCCCCCCCCCCCCCCCCCCTTACTAACCCTACTCCACCTCAGTCACATTTCAGTTTAATATGAGAGGTTGGTCCCCCCCCTTACTAACCCTACTCCACCTCAGTCACATTTCAGTTTAATATGAGAGGTTGGTCCCCCCCCCCTTATTAACCCTACTCCACCTGTCACATTTCAGTTTAATATGAGAGGTTGGTCCCCCCCCCCTTACTAACCCTACTCCACCTCAGTCACATTTCAGTTTAATATGAGAGGTTGGTCCCCCCCCCCCCCCCCTTACTAACCCTACTCCACCTCAGTCACATTTCAGTTTAATATGAGAGGTTGGTCCCCCCCCCCCCCTTACTAACCCTACTCCACCTCAGTCACATTTCAGTTTAATATGAGAGGTTGGTCCCCCCCCCCCTTACTAACCCTACTCCACCTCAGTCACATTTCAGTTTAATATGAGAGGTTGGTCCCCCCCCCCTTATTAACCCTACTCCACCTCAGTCACATTTCAGTTTAATATGAGAGGTTGGTCCCCCCCCCTTACTAACCCTACTCCACCTCAGTCACATTTCAGTTTAATATGAGAGGTTGGTCCCCCCCCCCCCCTTACTAACCCTACTCCACCTCAGTCACATTTCAGTTTAATATGAGAGGTTGGTCCCCCCCCCCTTATTAACCCTACTCCACCTCAGTCACATTTCAGTTTAATATGAGAGGTTGGTCCCCCCCCCCCTTACTAACCCTACTCCACCTCAGTCACATTTCAGTTTAATATGAGAGGTTGGTCCCCCCCCCCCCTTACTAACCCTACTCCACCTCAGTCACATTTCAGTTTAATATGAGAGGTTGGTCCCCCCCCCTTACTAACCCTACTCCACCTCAGTCACATTTCAGTTTAATATGAGAGGTTGGTCCCCCCCCCCCCTTACTAACCCTACTCCACCTCAGTCACATTTCAGTTTAATATGAGAGGTTGGTCCCCCCCCCCCCTTACTAACCCTACTCCACCTCAGTCACATTTCAGTTTAATATGAGAGGTTGGTCGTCCCCCCCCCTTACTAACCCTACTCCACCTCAGTCACATTTCAGTTTAATATGAGAGGTTGGTCCCCCCCCCCTTATTAACCCTACTCCACCTCAGTCACATTTCAGTTTAATATGAGAGGTTGGTCGTCCCCCCCCCTTACTAACCCTACTCCACCTCAGTCACATTTCAGTTTAATATGAGAGGTTGGTCCCCCCCCTTATTAACCCTACTCCACCTCAGTCACATTTCAGTTTAATATGAGAGGTTGGTCCCCCCCCTTACTAACCCTACTCCACCTCAGTCACATTTCAGTTTAATATGAGAGGTTGGTCGTCCCCCCCCCCTTACTAACCCTACTCCACCTGTCACATTTCAGTTTAATATGAGAGGTTGGTCCCCCCCTTACTAACCCTACTCCACCTCAGTCACATTTCAGTTTAATATGAGAGGTTGGTCCCCCCCCTTATTAACCCTACTCCACCTCAGTCACATTTCAGTTTAATATGAGAGGTTGGTCCCCCCCCTTATTAACCCTACTCCACCTCAGTCACATTTCAGTTTAATATGAGAGGTTGGTCCCCCCCCTTACTAACCCTACTCCACCTCAGTCACATTTCAGTTTAATATGAGAGGTTGGTCCCCCCCCTTATTAACCCTACTCCACCTCAGTCACATTTCAGTTTAATATGAGAGGTTGGTCCCCCCCCCCTTACTAACCCTACTCCACCTCAGTCACATTTCAGTTTAATATGAGAGGTTGGTCCCCCCCCCCCCCTTACTAACCCTACTCCACCTCAGTCACATTTCAGTTTAATATGAGAGGTTGGTCCCCCCCCTTACTAACCCTACTCCACCTCAGTCACATTTCAGTTTAATATGAGAGGTTGGTCGTCCCCCCCCCCTTACTAACCCTACTCCACCTCAGTCACATTTCAGTTTAATATGAGAGGTTGGTCCCCCCCCTTATTAACCCTACTCCACCTCAGTCACATTTCAGTTTAATATGAGAGGTTGGTCCCCCCCCTTACTAACCCTACTCCACCTCAGTCACATTTCAGTTTAATATGAGAGGTTGGTCCCCCCCCTTATTAACCCTACTCCACCTCAGTCACATTTCAGTTTAATATGAGAGGTTGGTCCCCCCCCCTTACTAACCCTACTCCACCTCAGTCACATTTCAGTTTAATATGAGAGGTTGGTCCCCCCCCCTTATTAACCCTACTCCACCTCAGTCACATTTCAGTTTAATATGAGAGGTTGGTCCCCCCCCCCCTTACTAACCCTACTCCACCTCAGTCACATTTCAGTTTAATATGAGAGGTTGGTCCCCCCCCCCTTACTAACCCTACTCCACCTCAGTCACATTTCAGTTTAATATGAGAGGTTGGTCCCCCCCCTTACTAACCCTACTCCACCTCAGTCACATTTCAGTTTAATATGAGAGGTTGGTCCCCCCCCCCCCCCCCCCCTTACTAACCCTACTCCACCTCAGTCACATTTCAGTTTAATATGAGAGGTTGGTCCCCCCCCCCCCCCTTACTAACCCTACTCCACCTCAGTCACATTTCAGTTTAATATGAGAGGTTGGTCCCCCCCCCCCTTACTAACCCTACTCCACCTCAGTCACATTTCAGTTTAATATGAGAGGTTGGTCCCCCCCCCCCTTATTAACCCTACTCCACCTCAGTCACATTTCAGTTTAATATGAGAGGTTGGTCCCCCCCCCTTACTAACCCTACTCCACCTCAGTCACATTTCAGTTTAATATGAGAGGTTGCCCCCCCCCCCCCCCTTACTAACCCTACTCCACCTCAGTCACATTTCAGTTTAATATGAGAGGTTGGTCCCCCCCCCCCCCTTACTAACCCTACTCCACCTGTCACATTTCAGTTTAATATGAGAGGTTGGTCCCCCCCCTTACTAACCCTACTCCACCTCAGTCACATTTCAGTTTAATATGAGAGGTTGGTCGTCCCCCCCCCTTACTAACCCTACTCCACCTCAGTCACATTTCAGTTTAATATGAGAGGTTGGTCCCCCCCCCCTTATTAACCCTACTCCACCTCAGTCACATTTCAGTTTAATATGAGAGGTTGGTCCCCCCCCCCCCTTACTAACCCTACTCCACCTCAGTCACATTTCAGTTTAATATGAGAGGTTGGTCCCCCCCCTTATTAACCCTACTCCACCTCAGTCACATTTCAGTTTAATATGAGAGGTTGGTCCCCCCCCCTTACTAACCCTACTCCACCTCAGTCACATTTCAGTTTAATATGAGAGGTTGGTCCCCCCCCCCCCCTTACTACCCCTACTCCACCTCAGTCACATTTCAGTTTAATATGAGAGGTTGCCCCCCCCCCCTTACTAACCCTACTCCACCTGTCACATTTCAGTTTAATATGAGAGGTTGGTCCCCCCCTTACTAACCCTACTCCACCTCAGTCACATTTCAGTTTAATATGAGAGGTTGGTCCCCCCCCCCCCACCTGGGAATTTTGAGAAAGCGGAATTCTTCATTCCTTTTGACCCTCTCTTCCCCATCACTGTAGACGGAGCGGACGGGGAGTTCTCTGATGACCTGCTGCCCCGCCTTCCCCCTGTGGGCCCCCCCTCCTGGGATAGTAACGTGGTCTGCATCCAGCCAGCACGCAACCTCAGCCGGCCCGACGGCCTTGAGGACCCAGAGGAGCAGCAGAACAACAACAACAATGTGAGTTAGCTCATCTGAGAACAACAACGGTAGTTAGCTAGTCTGAGAACAACAACGGTAGTTAGCTAGTCTGAGAACAACAACGGTAGTTAGCTAGTCAGAGAACAACAACGGTAGTTAGCTCGTCTGAGAACAACAACGGTAGTTAGCTCGTCTGAGAACAACAACGGTAGTTAGCTCGTCTGAAAACAACAACGGTAGTTAGCTAGTCAGAGAACAACAACGGTAGTTAGCTAGTCTGAGAACAACAACGGTAGTTAGCTAGTCAGAGAACAACAACGGTAGTTAGCTCGTCTGAGAACAACAACGGTAGTTAGCTCGTCTGAGAACAACAACGGTAGTTAGCTCGTCTGAAAACAACAACGGGAGTTAGCTAGTCAGAGAACAACAACGGGAGTTAGCTCGTCTGAGAACAACATCGGTAGTTAGCTCGTCTGAGAACAACAACGGTAGTTAGCTCGTCTGAGAACAACAACGGTAGTTAGCTCGTCTGAGAACAACAACGGTAGTTAGCTCGTCTGAGAACAACAACGGTAGTTAGCTCGTCTGAGAACAACAACGGTAGTTAGCTCGTCTGAGAACAACAACGGTAGTTAGCTCGTCTGAGAACAACAACGGTAGTTAGCTCGTCTGAGAACAACAACGGTAGTTAGCTCGTCTGAGAACGACAATGTGAGTTAGCTAGTCTGAAAAAATCAACAATGTCAGTTAGTCTGCCTTAAAGATAGACCAGAGGAGGCTGGTGATGGGAGGACGGCTCCTAGTAATACCTGGAGTTGAATAAAGTGTACATTATGAAAGCATGTTTGATTTGATACTGTTACCTTCATTCCAGCCGTTAGAGCTGTCCTCTGATTTAAGTGACACCAGCCTCCACTGAGGTTCACTCAGCGATATGTTGCATCATACACAGTGAGAGGATTATTTCTGCTACAACAGTTGTGTGTGATAGATAGTATTTCTGAAGTAGTTTTCTACCCTCCATCACAGGGCAATACCAATGAACAGCCTGCAGCAACTACTGAACCCCACAGCCCATTCTTAAATGATGGACAGACTCCCCTTGGCTTCGAGTCCAGGTAACACACACACACACACACACACACACACACACTGAAGTCCCGAGCGCCCCAAAATGCATTGAAGTTGGTCTCTCACCCCAGCACAGCAGCTTCCCAGCTCCAACCTGTGTAAAGTCTTTGTTCTGTAATGTAGGTGTAAACATGAGTGGCCCAGCTAGTGGCCCACCCACGTAGAGTAGACCCCCTGACAGATGGTCTTTATTAGCCTGTTAGCTGTCCTGCTCTGCTCCCTCTGCCAACATCATCACTTGGCTGCTCATTAACACAACACTCTCTCAATACCTTTCCTCCCTGTTGCTCTCCATACCTTCCCTCCCTGTTGCTCTCTCCATACCTTCCCTCCCTGTTTGTCTCTCCATACCTTTCCTCCCTGTTGCTCTCTCAATACCTTTCCTCCCTGTTGCTCTCTCCATACCTTTCCTCCCTGTTGCTCTCTCAATACCTTTCCTCCCTGTTGCTCTCTCAATATCTTCCCTCCCTGTTGCTCTCTCCATACCTTTCCTCCCTGTTGCTCTCTCAATACCTTTCCTCCCTGTTGCTCTCTCAATACCTTTCCTCCCTGTTGCTCTCTCCATACCTTCCCTCCCTGTTGCTCTCTCCATACCTTCCCTCCCTGTTGCTCTCTCCATACCTTCCCTCCCTGTTGCTCTCTCAATACCTTTCCTCCCTGTTGCTCTCTCCATACCTTTCCTCCCTGTTGCTCTCTCAATACCTTTCCTCCCTGTTGCTCTCTCAATACCTTTCCTCCCTGTTGCTCTCTCCTTACCTTCTCTTTGTTGCTCTCTCCATACCTTCCCTCCCTGTTGCTCTCTCAATACCTTCCCTCCCTGTTGCTCTCTCAATACCTTCCCTCCCTGTTGCTCTCTCAATACCTTTCCTCCCTGTTGCTCTCTCAATACCTTCCCTCCCTGTTGCTCTCTCCATACCTTTCCTCCCTGTTGCTCTCTCAATACCTTCCCTCCCTGTTGCTCTCTCCATACCTTTCCTCCCTGTTGCTCTCTCCATACCTTCCCTCCATGTTGCTCTCTCCATACCTTCCCTCCATGTTGCTCTCTCCATACCTTCCCTCCCTGTTGCTCTCTCAATACCTTCCCTCCCTGTTGCTCTCTCAATACCTTTCCTCCCTGTTGCTCTCTCAATACCTTTCCTCCCTGTTGCTCTCTCAATACCTTTCCTCCCTGTTGCTCTCTCAATACCTTCCCTCCCTGTTGCTCTCTCAATACCTTTCCTCCCTGTTGCTCTCCATACCTTCCCTCCCTGTTGCTCTCCATACCTTCCCTCCCTGTTGCTCTCTCAATACCTTCCCTCCCTGTTGCTCTCCATACCTTCCCTCCCTGTTGCTCTCTCCATACCTTCCCTCCCTGTTGCTCTCTCAATACCTTCCCTCCCTGTTGCTCTCCATACCTTCCCTCCCTGTTGCTCTCTCCATACCTTCCCTCCCTGTTGCTCTCTCCATACCTTCCCTCCCTGTTGCTCTCTCAATACCTTCCCTCCCTGTTGCTCTCTCCATACCTTTCCTCCCTGTTGCTCTCTCCATACCTTCCCTCCCTGTTGCTCTCTCCATACCTTCCCTCCCTGTTGCTCTCTCCATACCTTCCCTCCCTGTTGCTCTCTCAATACCTTCCCTCCCTGTTGCTCTCTCCATACCTTTCCTCCCTGTTGCTCTCTCCATACCTTCCCTCCCTGTTGCTCTCCATATCTTCCCTCCCTGTTGCTCTTTCAATACCTTCCCTCCCTGTTGCTCTCTCAATACCTTCTCTCCCTGTTGCTCTTTCAATACCTTCCCTCCCTGTTGCTCTCTCCATACCTTCCCTCCCTGTTGCTCTCTCAATACCTTTCCTCCCTGTTGCTCTCTCCATACCTTCCCTCCCTGTTGCTCTCTCCATACCTTTCCTCCCTGTTGCTCTCTCCATACCTTCCCTCCCTGTTGCTCTCTCCATACCTTCCCTCCCTGTTGCTCTCTCCATACCTTCCCTCCCTGTTGCTCTCTCAATACCTTTCCTCCCTGTTGCTCTCTCAATACCTTTCCTCCCTGTTGCTCTCTCAATACCTTTCCTCCCTGTTGCTCTCTCAATACCTTTCCTCCCTGTTGCTCTCTCAATACCTTTCCTCCCTGTTGCTCTCCATACCTTCCCTCCCTGTTGCTCTCTCCATACCTTCCCTCCCTGTTGCTCTCTCCATACCTTCCCTCCCTGTTGCTCTCTCCATACCTTCCCTCCCTGTTGCTCTCTCCATACCTTCCCTCCCTGTTGCTCTCCATACCTTCCCTCCCTGTTGCTCTCTCCATACCTTCCCTCCATGTTGCTCTCCATACCTTCCCTCCCTGTTGCTCTCTCAATACCTTCCCTCCCTGTTGCTCTCTCCATACCTTCCCTCCCTGTTGCTCTCTCCATACCTTCCCTCCCTGTTGCTCTCCATACCTTCCCTCCCTGTTGCTCTCTCCATACCTTCCCTCCCTGTTGCTCTCTCCATACCTTCCCTCCCTGTTGCTCTCTCCATACCTTCCCTCCCTGTTGCTCTCTCCATACCTTCCCTCCCTGTTGCTCTCCATACCTTCCCTCCCTGTTGCTCTCTCCATACCTTCCCTCCCTGTTGCTCTCTCCATACCTTCCCTCCCTGTTGCTCTCCATACCTTCCCTCCCTGTTGCTCTCTCCATACCTTCCCTCCCTGTTGCTCTCTCAATACCTTCCCTCCCTGTTGCTCTCTCAATACCTTTCCTCCCTGTTGCTCTCTCCATACCTTTCCTCCCTGTTGCTCTCTCAATACCTTTCCTCCCTGTTGCTCTCTCCATACCTTTCCTCCCTGTTGCTCTCTCCATACCTTCCCTCCCTGTTGCTCTCTCAATACCTTCCCTCCCTGTTGCTCTCAATACCTTCCCTCCCTGTTGCTCTCTCCATACCTTTCCTCCCTGTTGCTCTCTCAATACCTTTCCTCCCTGTTGCTCTCTCCATACCTTTCCTCCCTGTTGCTCTCTCAATACCTTCTCTCTCTCCCTAACATTGCTTTGTTTCTTTCCCCATCTCTTCCTTCTCCTTCCTCACTCCATTCTCTCTCTGTCTCTCCTCTGTGCAGTGTGAATGTCCACATGCGCTGTCCACTGTGTGAGTTGATCTTCCCTCCCAACTACGACCAGAGTAAGTTTGTGGAGCATGTAGAGAGCCACTGGAAGGTGTGCCCCATGTGCAGCGAGCAGTTCCCCCTCGACTGCGACCAGAAGATCTTTGAGAACCACGTGCTCACCCACTTTGACTCCGCCAACATGCTCAACTTTGACTAAAAACCTCATCCACTACACCCTTCATGTTCTGTCAGTCGCCACTGAAATGAAACTGCCTTGCTCTTTTCCCCTGCCACATGTTACAGGTGTGACGATCTCATTCTGATTCACTTTTAGGACCGGTGACGTTTTGATTAGCGTATTTTATTAACTAGGGAAAAGGTCTTCATATTCGGCAGTGTGATTGGTTCATGTGCTCTGATTTGATGTATAATTCAGACCAGGGCTATATATCTGTTTGAATCAGTCTTTAATAATAGGTTCTTTAACATGAAGTGTCCCATTTATTTGTTATTCCTCTGATTCTATTAGTGAGATATGAGCGATGATGTGAAATGTTATGGCTGTGCTCATCTCTGACCACTTGATCAGTCCCAGACACTACTAGACTACGTGAAGTCAGGGAAAGTAAGCTACGTCAAGCGTTTTACCAAAACATACATTTGAACTGTTCCAACCAAAATGCTTTCCCCTGAGCTTCATAGTAAAATTCAGGTATTCATTATGTTTAGAAAGCAGCTGCCTCGGTGCACTATATGCAGACAGATGGGACAAATCCTTCTAAACCTGATTATTATATTATCTTTAAATCATCTATTTTAGAATCTTTTAAGAGCCAATGGCGTTAAGCTTTTTCAGTATGTGTATGTCTGGTTAGAAAGAGCTGTTTTATTTTAGTGTCAGTTGATTCTAATGATTTAGTTCTTCACTGGTTTGGTTGTCTGAATAAATAAGTCATGCTTCACCTATCGCTACTGATTAACATGCATGCCAGGATTCTGCCAGGAAACTATTCTTTATCATTTAAGTTATTTCACGATTATAGGAAATCTGAACTAATAAAGTCTGTTTGGAATAATCTCGTCACTTCAATGCCTTGTACACATACATACTCAGTCAGGGCTCCTTTGTAAAGCAGACCTGCGTCTCAATGTTACTCTCTGTTTTAAATGTGTAATGGTGCAGAAATGTCCAGGCACACAGAGGCAGTTGTAATGTTTTCAAATGTAATCACAGCTAGTTTTGTACATCACCGTCAGTTACAAAACAACCTCTGCTGTTGCCTTCGTTTATAGGGGCGGCAGGTAGCCTAGTGGTTAGAGCGTTGGGCCAGTAACCAGCAGGTAGCCTAGTGGTTAGAGCGTTGGGCCAGTAACCAGCAGGTAGTCTAGTGGTTAGAGCGTTGGGCCAGTAACCAGCAGGTAGTCTAGTGGTTAGAGCGTTGGGCTGCTAACCAAAAGGTTGCTAGATGGAATCCTCGAGCTGACAAGGTAAAAATCTGTCGTTCCTCTGAACAAGTCAGTTAACCCACTATTCCCTGATAGGCAGTCATTGTAAATAAGAAATTGTTCTAAACGGACTTGCCTAGTTAAATAAATAAATATACACACACACACAGTAAGGGTCATTCTTCAGAAACATATGAAAATATAATTTAATACATTTACTATACACAATATCAAATACTTCCCTCCATATGTACTGGCAGTATAATACTGTCAATGACCATCTATATAATGTGTTCCAAATGGCACCCTATTCCCTATTTAATGCACTACTTTTGACCAGAGCCCTATAGAGGGAATAGGCTACCATTTGGGACACACCCCTTAAAGTGTAGTTCCATAACGACATTGATTTCCATGCAGTGATGTTTTGATGGGTTGTTGATTAGCCCCTTGCTCTCTCTGATCACCAGTATGACACAGTACCTTTTATTAGACTACATTAAGAGGCTAGCTGGACAAAAGAGAAGAAATAGACCAGAATTTACATCTGGCCATCTTTTATTTTGACAAGAATGTCTACTCTAGCTCAAGTTAGCCATTCCTGAAGAGTCACTATGAAGCTATACACAGATACTTACTGGATTGGAACTCTATATTGTGGTCTACAATTCAAGGCAAACCAGATTCATAATCTCACCCCAGGAAACACTGGAGATCTGAAAAAATGTAAAACTCCTTGGAAAAGTTGAGCACTTCCGGTCTGGCTCTCTCTAGTTCCTGTGACTGCTACATGTCAGGTTGGTGTGTGCAGCAGCAGAGAGTTATTGGCAACGAAAACCAACCTAATTCTGTTCAACTGTTTACTACAAAGTGCTTAAATGCTTCACACGGCTTTGGCGAAGAAGATAACTGCTCAGCACCCTAGAATGGAAGGGTTCTGGATAACAGGGAACTGCTGTGACACCAAATCCCAGTGAACAGCATAACAGCTGATTCTAAAATACTATGTGTTTCCCAAATGGCTCCCTATATAGTGCACTACTTTTGTTTGACCAGGGCCCACAGGGCTCTAGTCAAAAGTAGTGCACTATATAGGGAATAGGGTGCCGTTTGGGACGCAACCTATCAGAACACACGGGCAGGATTGTGGTGCTGAAATGCTGGTGGCGAATTGTCACCTGAGAGTCAGTTCTAAAACACAAAACAAGTTTTGAGTGAAAATCCTAGCAAAGTGAATCATAAAACTACACTTACAGAACAGAACATGGCAAGAAAAATAAGAGCATACTATTTTACACCTGATTATGAAAGTTTATACATCCTTCAGGAACATATCGTCATCTTTCACAAACATTCAGATTTTCTTGCCTCCATTTTGTGATGGTGATGCTTGCTTTCTCCCCTTGCCTCACCACTCTCATGCCCCTTCTTTTCAAACACAGCATTACCTGGACGCTCGAGTCAAATTCATTAGGTTGCGATGTACACAACATATCTGTATGTAAATGTTCCACCATGTTTTGCTCTGCCGAACACAGCCCAGAAGCATGGCTGTGAACCTTGACTCATGGTGCTTTCAAGACAATTGGGAACTCGCGGGAAAAAAACAGGTCAAATAATGACGTCAGTGATTTTCAGGTCGGAAAGTCAGAGCTCTAGAAAGATGCCAGAGTTTCCGACTTGGAATTCCGAGTTGGATGACCGTTCGGAATTCCCAGTCACAAAAAAAAGATCCCTGCACTGAAGTCGGAGAGTTCCGAGGTGTTTTGAACGTGGCAATACGCTCTCTTTCAAACGCATCGTCTTAACAGCAAGTCCTACGTGCCAAAAACTTTATCAAAAAGACACATGGTCACTCAAATGTGAAGTATACAGCTGTGAAGAAAATACATTCCAAAAAATGTAAAATACAAACAAGGTCATTTTAAAGCATGCAATTAAAGAGTAGTGTACTGGAATAAGAAGAAGGAAAGTGTGTGTGTGTTTGGAATGGGACACAGCCATTTCTGGTGATGGAATAAGAAGAAGGAAAGTGTGTGTGTGTTTGGAATGGGACACAGCCATTTCTGGTGATGGTGGGTCCATAGAAACAGAATCACTAGAACAGGATGATGTTGAAGTGATTCTATTTCTGCGGGGACGGTGCTACTGCTGCATCTTGTGGATGTGGGTGGAGACTGGCGGGTGGAAGTTGATGGTGTGGTGCCTCAGGCCCTGGGACGTCTTGTAGCTCTTCCCACAGCGGCACTTGAAGGGCTTGCGGACACGGATCTGTGTCCGGTGGCCGTTCTTGGCGTGGTACTTGATCCCGTTCACATTCTGAATGAGGGGGAGGGGACAGTACAGAGTGGAAGAGGGCAGAGTAAGCTAAGTTTGAATTAGTCCAGTGTTCGCCAACTCCAGTCCTGGGGTGCTACTGGGTGTGTACAGGGCCCTTTGATCTAGCCCTGATTCACACATTCAACCAATCAGGGTCTTCAACTGGATTTGGAGAACACTGGATCAGTCTCCTATAACAGTCATGAGTCTCTCACCACACTATAGTAGCCTAGATTCACCTAGAGATGTCTTCAGTCAACTAAACCTGACTCAACGCTCTACACAGCTCTTTGCATGTTTACTGTACAGCCCAGTGACAGAATAGAATACAAATATACTTGATTATATCTCCATCTCACAAAGGATTCAAGAATCTTTGTCCAGATGTCTTCTGTCAGCTGATCTAACTCAACACAACGTCCTTCATCTCTGCGTGCTTCCTGTACAGGCTAGAGCAGGGCTGTCAATTTCATTTATCCCCGGGGGCTGCATTCGGTCTTCAACGCTCTCCGGGGGCTGCACTGAAAATATATTTCCTTTCTGTAAAAATTTGCAAAAACATTGTCCTATATTTTTTATGGGTGATTATCAGTGAGCTGGACACAGTCAAGATACTGTATGAATGTAGTGATTATCAGTGAGCTGGACACAGTCAAGATACTGTATGAATGTAGTGATTATCAGTGAGCTGGACACAGTCAAGATACTGTATATGAATGTAGTGATTATCAGTGAGCTGGACATAGTCAAGATGCTGTATATGAATGTAGTGATTATCAGTGAGCTGGACACAGTCAAGATCCTGTATATGAATGTAGTGATTATCAGTGAGCTGGACACAGTCAAGATACTGTATATGAATGTAGTGATTATCAGTGAGCTGGACACAGTCAAGATACTGTATGAATGTAGTGATTATCAGTGAGCTGGACACAGTCAAGATACTGTATATGAATGTAGGTCCAATATCATTTTTACGCAGTTTCAAAATGGTTTTACTCATTTTAAAGTATATTGAGATCACAGGAGGCTGCTGAGGGGAGGACGGCTCATAATAATGGCTGGAACAGAGAAAATGGAATGGCATCAAACACCTGGAAACCATGTGATTGATGTATTTGATACCGTTCCACTAAGCTGATTGACAGAATGCCAAGAGTGTACAAAGCAGTTATCAAGGCAAAGGGTGGCTACTTTGAAGAATCTCAAATATATTTTGATTTGTTTAAAACCTTTTTGGTTACTAGATGATTCCATATGTGTTATTTCATAGTTTTGACATCTTCACTACTATTCTACAATGTAGAAAATAAGAAAAACCCTTGAATGAGTAGGTGTGTCCAAACTTTTGACTGGTACTGTATATATCATGTGTCTTGTACAGCCTAGAGTACTACTAACTATATATCATGTTTCTTGTACAGCCTAGAGTACTACTAACTATATATCATGTTTCTTGTACAGCCTAGAGTACTACTAACTATATATCCTGTTTCTTGTACAGTCTAGAGTCTACTACTAACTATATATCCTGTTTCTTGTACAGCCTAGAGTACTACTAACTATATATCCTGTTTCTTGTACAGTCTAGAGTACTACTAACTATATATCATGTTTCTTGTACAGTCTAGAGTACTACTAACTATATATCCTGTTTCTTGTACAGCCTAGAGTACTACTAACTATATATCCTGTTTCTTGTACAGCCTAGAGTACTACTAACTATATATCATGTTTCTTGTACAGCCTAGAGTACTACTAACTATATATCCTGTTTCTTGTACAGCCTAGAGTCTACTACTAACTATATATCATGTGTCTTGTACAGCCTAGAGTCTACTACTAACTATATATCCTGTTTCTTGTACAGCCTAGAGTACTACTAACTATATATCCTGTTTCTTGTACAGCCTAGTCTACTACTAACTATATATCATGTTTCTTGTACAGCCTAGAGTACTACTAACTATATATCCTGTTTCTTGTACAGCCTAGAGTCTACTACTAACTATATATCCTGTTTCTTGTACAGCCTAGAGTCTACTACTAACTATATATCCTGTTTCTTGTACAGCCTAGAGTACTACTAACTATATATCCTGTTTCTTGTACAGCCTAGAGTCTACTACTAACTATATATCCTGTTTCTTGTACAGTCTAGAGTACTACTAACTATATATCCTGTTTCTTGTATAGCCTAGAGTACTACCAACTATATATCCTGTTTCTTGTACAGTCTAGAGTACTACTAACTATATATCCTGTTTCTTGTACGGTCTAGAGTACTACTAACTATATATCCTGTTTCTTGTACAGCCTAGAGTCTACTACTAACTATATATCATGTGTCTTGTACAGCCTAGAGTCTACTACTAACTATATATCCTGTTTCTTGTACAGCCTAGAGTACTACTAACTATATATCCTGTTTCTTGTACAGCCTAGTCTACTACTAACTATATATCATGTTTCTTGTACAGCCTAGAGTACTACTAACTATATATCCTGTTTCTTGTACAGTCTAGAGTACTACTAACTATATATCCTGTTTCTTGTACAGTCTAGAGTACTACTAACTATATATCCTGTTTCTTGTACAGCCTAGAGTACTACTAGCTATATATCCTGTTTCTTGTACAGCCTAGAGTCTACTACTAACTATATATCCTGTTTCTTGTACAGCCTAGAGTACTACTAACTATATATCCTGTTTCTTGTACAGCCTAGAGTCTACTACTAACTATATATCCTGTTTCTTGTACAGCCTAGAGTACTACTAACTATATATCCTGTTTCTTGTACAGCCTAGAGTACTACTAACTATATATCTTGTTTCTTGTACAGCCTAGAGTACTACTAACTATATATCCTGTTTCTTGTACAGTCTAGAGTACTACTAACTATATATCCTGTTTCTTGTACAGCCTAGAGTACTACTAACTATATATCCTGTTTCTTGTACAGCCTAGAGTACTACTAACTATATATCCTGTTTCTTGTACAGCCTAGAGTACTACCAACTATATATCCTGTTTCTTGTACAGCCTAGAGTACTACTAACTATATATCCTGTTTCTTGTACAGCCTAGAGTACTACTAACTATATATCCTGTTTCTTGTACAGCCTAGAGTACTACTAACTATATATCCTGTTTCTTGTACAGCCTAGAGTACTACTAACTATATATCCTGTTTCTTGTACAGCCTAGAGTACTACTAACTATATATCATGTTTCTTGTACAGCCTAGAGTACTACTAACTATATATCCTGTTTCTTGTACAGCCTAGAGTACTACTAACTATATATCCTGTTTCTTGTACAGTCTAGAGTCTACTACTAACTATATATCCTGTTTCTTGTACAGTCTAGAGTCTACTACTAACTATATATCCTGTTTCTTGTACAGCCTAGAGTACTACTAACTATATATCCTGTTTCTTGTACAGTCTAGAGTACTACTAACTATATATCATGTTTCTTGTACAGTCTAGAGTACTACTAACTATATATCCTGTTTCTTGTACAGCCTAGAGTACTACTAACTATATATCCTGTTTCTTGTACAGCCTAGAGTACTACTAACTATATATCCTGTTTCTTGTACAGTCTAGAGTACTACTAACTATATATCCTGTTTCTTGTACAGCCTAGAGTCTACTACTAACTATATATCCTGTTTCTTGTGCAGCAGGGTGTCTGCAGGTTTTATTTTATTCCTTTCAAATAAGACCTAGACAATCAGGTGAGGGGAGGACAGGGGAGGAGGGAAAACCCACAGGCACTCAGCCCTCCGTGGAATGACTTTGACACGTGGTCTAGAGTCTACTAACTGTCTCATCAGCCATTATCCTGTCATTCACGTCAGCAATGCCACTTTCTCAAGCTGAGCACCATTTATCCCGGACACACAGCCAACCCAGATGGGAATGGAAAATCCTGGAAAAAGTCCATAAATCACTGCAGTGGACGTGGATGTATGCATTTCAAGATGTTGACATGCTGTAACACCCTGTTTTCTCAACAGCAGGAAGTCGATGGTGCTGTTTGATATCCGTTTGAACTGGGACGTTATATAGACATCACATAGCAGCAGCTACTCTTCCTGGGCTCCACACAAAACATCAAACATCACATAATACACAACATTAATAGACAAGAACAGCTCAAGGACAGAACTACATACACTTACAGAAAGCACACGTGGCCTACATATCAGTAGATACACACAAACTATCTAGGTCAAATAGGGGAGAGGCGTTGTGCCGTGAGGTGTTGCTTTATCTGCATGCAGAGCCTTGGTCCGTTTATGGATGGTTTTCATTTGGAGTCTTATGAGAAGGAGAAGCAGTCACTTGAACAGAAAGCATAGACTATGTATCTAGCCAATATCCACTGACAGGTAGGTAGAGACAGGATACATTCCTGACCACATGACCTGATGAATAAACACTCTGGCTCTTAGTTTAACTCAGGGCTCTAGTTAAAAGCTGTTTGAGGTTTTTCCTGGTCATGTCACGTGGTCAGGAATACCCCTGGCTCTATTCACGGGGCAGTGCAAGGGAGGGGATACGAGACCCCATTTACACTCGGTAATAACATGCGTCTTGTATTATCTGGTTGCAATCATCTGATCACATGTCAGAGCATTTACACATGGTATTGATTCATGGACTGAGTGCGGTTGGCCCACCTTGTATCTCTTCTTGCAGCCAGGCACAGGGCAGGCGAAGGGTTTCTCCTCTCCTCCATTCATACACATGGAGCTGAGGATAGACTCTGAGCTGATGGCACTCTCTGTGGTCCAGGACTCACCACTGTCTGACTCCTCATAGTCTACCTCCTCTTCATCATACTCACTGCCTGGAGGGGAGAAACACAGACACAGGTACGTGCACACACACACACACACAACACCCATCAGAATACCATTTGTCATATAACGTGCCTACTGCCGTCCATAAACAATTTAAGTAATACTCCTATTTCAGCAGCTCCAGTACTCTGCTCTGATTCAAGCACAGTTAATGACTAAGGTTGAGTCCCAAATGGTACCCTATTCCCTATATAGTGCACTAGTTTTGACCAGGGCCCATAAGGCCCATTGTGCACTATAATAGACTACCATTTGGGACGTATCCTATGGCTGGCATGGGCATCCTAGCCTCAAGGGTTTTGGACCAGCTGATGTGCCGAGACAGATTCAGACTCAAGCCTTCCACATGTGTTCTGGCTGTAGGGTTCCCACAGGGTTCTACTGTTGCCTTGTTACTGAGCCCAAGTTTGTGGAGAGACTGAAAAAATGCTGTTTTGTGGGAAAGAATTTAGCCCATTTCACAAGGTCCCAGGGTTAAGGCAATGCAAAATAAGATTTGGCTCCACAACCACAAGAACCAAAGAAACAAGGATCTGCAACAACGAGAGAAAAACCCAGCATATCTTACTAAGTGGCAACGTGGGAAAGACACAAACAAAGAACACAAGTAAGCAAATACCATGGCAACTTAAAATGATGAGATTCTGATGAAATAAGCCCAGTACCTTCCCTGTGTATGACTATACCAACTGACAGAGTCAACCCTCTATGCTTCTCCAAGGACCCTACTGTGAGACATTACAGCACCTAACTTCCCTGAATTACCTCCATGTCTTCTCCTGAAACTTAAGAGGCATTTCCTGATCCAAACCAAAATATGGGACAATGAAGTGACATAATCCATATTACATAAACTACTGACGCCTGCCTAGATGACGGTGTTGTACTCTGTTGTCACGGTAACCTACCTGTAGGAGTGCTGCTACGGAAGGAGGAGGAGGGTGTGATGGGAGGGGTGACAGGCGGGGTGAGGTTCCCACTGCTGCGTCTGGGAGGAGGGGAGACGTTACTGCTACGAGGGAGACTGCCTGTCAGAGACTGAGACAGCTTGGGGTGCACCTTCCTCTTCAGCCTCTCAGGTTGCTCCCGACGCGCTGCCTCCGTCATAAACCTGGGCAAGGGAGGAGCCAGAGAGAAATGAGGAGAGGACACACAACCACACATCATACATGACCGACTCGGTTTGCGCGCCACAAGGCTGTGCTAGCCTGCTGAGCTAAAGCCTAGCTATTAGCTCAGGGAGTTAACATAAGTCGGAGCTTAGGCAAGGTTAGTCTCATCATGCCAGCGTGGTTGTTCACAGAACCTCCTCCGTTACAAACTTAAATCGCTGAAGTCACTGTACAACATATGCTCTGAGTCTATCATTCATTGAAACCACTCCCATGTTTAACAGAAGGCCTATATCTCTGACCAAACGTCATGTTTAACAGTCGGCCTATATCTCTGACCAAACTTCATGTTTAACAGTCGGCCTATATCTCTGACCAAACTTCATATTTAACAGTCGGCCTATATCTCTGACCAAACTTCATGTTTAACAGTCGGCCTATATCTCTGACCAAACTTCATGTTTAACAGTAGGCCTATATCTCTGACCAAACTTCATGTTTAACAGTAGGCCTATATCTCTGACCAAACTTCATGTTTAACAGTAGGCCTATATCTCTGACCAAACTTCATGTTTAACAGTCGGCCTATATCTCTGACCAAACTTCATGTTTAACAGTCGGCCTATATCTCTGACCAAACTTCATGTTTAACAGTAGGCCTATATCTCTGACCAAACATTGTTACATTGTAAAGTATTCTGTAAACGTAAGTCATATAATTGAAATGTTCACACAGACCCTGTTAAAGCAGAAGTGAAATGAACAGCTGAAAGCTGAAACCACATCAAGATGTGTGTCTAAAGACAAGGAGACAGACAGTGGTAGCTAGTCCCTCTATTATACAGTCACACTGCTGCCTCAGAGTGCCTCAGCCCTTTAAACCTCTTTGATATGGTGATTGAATGGAGAACTGGGATGAGATTGAAATGTCATCTTGGTCTAGTAATGTAGGACCCAGGACTATATAACATCCTATTACCCAACGCTAACACAATTAAACTGACTTATCCACCAGATGAGGCTGACTGCTGCTAGATGGAACTGACACACACGCACACACACACACTTCAGGCTAGCTGTGGAGAGAGCTTAAGGCATGTTCTTACCTCCGTCACACCTCTACTGTTGCATGGACTTAGACCTCAAACACAAACCTCCACACGGTCATACTGAGATAACAGTTTAATCTACTATTTACTGATGACATTTGGTCATTCATGCCTTTTCTGGTCAGAGTTAGGACAGTTTAAACTGAACCATAAGAATACCGTTCATTAGGGATTTCAGAACCATGATCCTTTGAGACATGGTTAAAGGTCTGATTGGTATATACACTGAACAAATAGAATTCTTCAGGAGTATTTCCGTCTGTAATAAAGCCCTTTTGTGGGGAAAAACTCGTTCTGATTGGCTGGGCCCCCATTGGGTGGGCCTACCCATGGTTGAGCCCCTGCCCAGTCATATGAAATCCATAGATTAGGGCCTCATTTATTTATTTCAATTGACTGATTTTCTTTAATGAACTATAACTCAGCAAAATCTTTGAAATTGTTGCATACACATTTTTGTTAAGTATAGGTTAGGGTTAGGCTAGTAGCCTGCTCACCTGTTGATGTAGCTGAGGGCAACATATGTGGGCTGCTGCTGCTCCTGTTTCTCCAACTGATGAGGATCTGTGTCTGACAAGAGACAGAGGGGAGAGACAGAGAGGTGGAGGGAGAGAGAGGTTAGCCTAATCATATAACAGCAGACATGACACACACACAGCCACAAAGGTGCCACTACACAGTCTTCATAACAATTGCATGTGGTCAAGAGGGGCAGGAGTGGTTGTGTGTGCGGACTGGGTGTGTGTCACTCTCACCAAAACAACAGTAGTTAGCTAGTGTGACGATGTTAAACGAATGATGTCATGGGCGCCGTCTAGACTAGTCGTCGTCCTCAAGCTAAGCACCGCTGGAGATTGTCCACAAACCACCTCGTATCCAAACCCCTCTCTCACATCTCATCAACAAACTAGATAAATTAGCTTTTTATTAAAAACTCACAACAAAGAAGGCTGGGTGTAATCTAGGCTATACAACGCATTTAATCAAGTCTTCCATGGCACTGGCTGGCACTGGCTTCCTCATAAGTCTTCTGATCTGATTCAACTTTAACTATGCAGCCTCCATATTGCCCATAGTACCAGACAACACTCCACACACACTGTGCTTTCCCATGCTGGGCTCCAGACGTTTGGCTCGGCTCTGCAGTGCTGCCAAACAACGGACAACCTCTCTCTCTCTCCCTCATCTCTCTCTCCCTTCACACCCTGAGGTGAACCAGGCCCAACTTCAAACAACCTCCCCACTGCCACGCCATGTGGGAGTGGGGAGATGCCCCATAAAACCACCCTGTGTCTGCCACTCACCAGCTGTGCCTGCCTGCCTACCTAGTGCCTGCCTTGCCTCTGCCTGGTCTGGGCTATGGGAAAGTGCTGCCCCCCCGTGGCCAAGAAGAGAAACACTGGCAGCATGTGGCCCCAGGGTCAAAGGTTATATCCCAAATGGCACTCTTCAGTATATCGTGCACTACTTTTGACCAGGACCCATAGGGCTCCGCCTATAGGCCATTTGGAACACAGCCAAGCAACCACAGCCTTTAGGGGAAGGGTTCTTCAAAACTACAGGAGTACCACTTTTGAGTGGGCAGGCTTTTGTTCCAGCCCTGCACTAAACAGCCTGATTCAGAGTGTATCAATATGCCACTGTGTATGGTGTTTGCCTCGCTGGCATATCTAATCAATAGATAACACTAAGTGCAGTTGGAGGGTCTTTAGATCACATAGTCAAGTCTTTTTCATGTTCAAGTAAAGGAGCAAAGCAAGTAGCAACGTGTTATGTGTGTGTACCAAAACACACCCTGGTATCCGCCTGAGGTCACTGACTTATTCTTATGAAGCAGAAGCACTCCGTGAACATCTTCAAAGCTCTCCCACTGAGGTGTTGCCCCAGATTTACACTAGATCTGACCTGTGACCCCTCATAAAAACCACTTCTGCAGCTTTTCTGGAGAGCGTTCACTGTGGGTGGGCCCAACATAGAGATCTTATTCAATGAAGTGTTCTTTATGTAATTCTACGGGGCCCAATGTTGTCCATGGACAACACTAGCTACAGTGGGGGGAAAAAGTATTTGATCCCCTGCTGATTTTGTACGTTTGCACACTAAAGAAAGGATCAGTCTATAATTTTAATAGTAGGTTTATTTGAACAGTGAGACAGAACAACAAAACAATCCAGAAAAACGCATTAAAATGCAAATCAATTTAAAACATTTCTGACATGCGTTTTTCTGGATTTCTGTTGTTGTTATTCTGTCTCTCACTGTTCAAATAAACCTACCATTAAAATTATAGACTGATCCTTTCTTTGTCAGTGGGCAAACGTACAAAATCAGCAGGGGATCAAATACTTTTTTCCCCCCACTGTAGGTACACGTCATCTGCACCAAAACACACCCTAGTACCTTTGCCCCATCTTCCCATCTGAGGTCCTGCGGTCTGTGTGCAGAATGGTGAAAGTGGACAGTGGGTCTGGTCAGAGGAGTTGGGCTGTGTGTGCAGAATGGTGAAAGTGGGTCTGGTCAGAGGAGTTGGGCTGTATGTGCAGAATGGTGAAAGTGGACAGTGGGTCTGGTCAGAGGAGTTGGGCTGTGTGTGCAGAATGGTGAAAGTGGACAGTGGGTCTGGTCAGAGGAGTTGGGCTGTGTGTGCAGAATGGTGAAAGTGGACAGTGGGTCTGGTCAGAGGAGTTGGGCTGTGTGTGCAGAATGGTGAAAGTGGACAGTGGGTCTGGTCAGAGGAGTTGGGCTGTGTGTGCAGAATGGTGAAAGTGGACAGTGGGTCTGGTCAGAGGAGTTGGTCTGTGTGTGGATGGACATAGTGGTAAGAGTACAACGCTCCCTCTAACACACTCATGGACGCACGCATGCACAGTGTTCACACACACACACACACACACACACACACACACACAGTGTTCACACACACACACAGTGTTCACACACACACACAGTGTTCACACACACACACACACAGTGTTCACACACACACACACACAGTGTTCACACACACACACACACAGTGTTCACACACACAGTGTTCACACACACACCCGTCGAAGCCGTGCTGGGGTAATGGCTAACAGATGCACCACCAGTCTTAGTAGGAAACCCTCTTCACTGCCATGATTCCCTCCGTACTGTAATGGATCCTATAGGCTATAGCTATAGGTCTCTTAACGCTTGCCTTTATGTTCATTCAGAGTAGGCTAAAGTGTTAATCAGACACTCTTATCCAGTGTGACTTACAGACAGTACATTCAACTAGGCCTATGTTGTTTAGTAGGGAAAAAAACAAACATATCCCAGTTACTCAAGTAGACTCTTCTACGACGCATATTCAGCAGCGGAGCCGTCACATTCAGCAGCGGAGCCGTCACATTCAGCAGCGGAGCCGTCACATTCAGCTGTGGAGCCGTCACAACCAGCTGCGGAGCCGTCACAACCAGCAGCGGAGCCGTCACAACCAGCTGCGGAGCCGTCACAACCAGCTGCGGAGCCGTCACAACCAGCTGTGGAACTGAAACCAAACATTGCACATCACTGTAGATGTGAACTGAGGCTGGCCATGCAGCCTGAAGCTGTAAATTAACAACACCTCTCCATTAAAAGAGAATAGAGATGATATTACCACTATACTACCACTCCCACTATACGATCATTATTCAACAAAATGGCGCCGGAAGACATGGCAGCAGTTTTACGGCGCCCAACCAATTGTGTGATTATGTGTTTTTTGCGTTATTTGTAAATGATTTTGTTCATAATATTTCTGCCACCGTATCTTCCGGCAGAAAAGAGCTTCTGGATATCAGGACAGCGATCACTCACCTCGGATTAGACAAAGATTTTTTCTACAACAAAGACGACGCACAAGACATTCTCCAAACACCCCACAGGACCGACATCCCCGTTATTTGCAAGAGGAAGTGACGCAGGTACAGAGGACAAAGAGCCGGATGCCTGGTCAGGAGACCCGGAGAAGGCGAGTGGGAAAGCTGCCGTTACCGTCAATACTACTCGCCAACGTGCAATCATTGGACAATAAACTAGACGAGGTACGATCACGAATATCCTACCAACGGGACATCAAAAACTGTGATATCTTATGTTTCACGGAATCGTGGCAGAATGACGACATGGATATTCAGCTAGCGGGATATACGCTGCACCGGCAAGATAGAACAGCACACTCCGGTATGACGAAGGGGGGGGGGGGGGGGGGGGGGGGGGGGGGGGGTCTGTGCATATTTGTAAACAGCTGGTGCACGAAATCTAAGGAAGTCTCTAGAGTTTGCTCGCCTGAAGTAGAGTATATAGAGAGTTTACAGCTATACTTTTCCTGGCTGTTTATTTACCACCACAGACAGATGCTTGCACTAAGACCGCACTCAGTCAGCTGTATAACAAAATAAGGAAATAAGAAAACAGGAAACCACTCACCCAGAGGCGGCGCTCCTAGTGGCCGGAGACTTTAATGCAGGGAAACTTAAATCAGTTATACCAAATTTTTATCAACATGTTAAATGTGCAACCAGAGGGAAAAAAATTCTAGATCACCTGTACTCCAAACACAGAGACGTGTACAAAGCTCTCCCTCCATTTGGTAAATCTGACCACAACTCTATCCTCCTGATTCCTGCTTACAAGCACAAATTAAAGCAGGAAGCACCAGTGACTCGGTCTATAAAAAAGTGGTCAGATGAAGCAGATGCTAAACTACAGGACTGTTTTGCTAGCACAGACTGGAACATGTTCCGGGATTTTTCCGATGGCATTGAAGATTACACCACATCAGTAACTGGCTTTATCAATAAGTGCATCGAGGACGTCGTCCCAACAGTGACTGTACGTACATACCCCAACCAGAAGCCATGGATTACAGGCAACATTCGCACCGAGCTAAAGGGTAGAGCTGCCGCTTTCAAGGTGCGGGACTCTAACCCGGAAGCTTACAAGAAATCCTGCTATGCCCTGCGCCGAACAATCAAACAGGCAAAGTGTCAATACAGGGCTAAGATTGAATCATACTACGCCGGCTCCGACGCTCGTCTTATGTGGCAGGGCTTGCAAACTATTACAGACTACAAAGGGAAGCACAGCTGCGAGCTGCCCAGTGACACGAGCCTACCAGGCGAGCTAAATCACTTCTATGCTTGCTCGAGGCAAGCGACACTGAGGGATGCATGAGAGCATCAGCTGTTCCGGACGACTGTGTGATCATGCTCTCCGTAGCCGACGTGAGTAAGACCTTTAACCTCTTACATCTAGACTTTTCGCTAGCGGAACACCTGCTCCAATATCCAATGATAGGCGTGGCGCGAATTACAAATTCCTCAAAAATCCCAAAACTTTTTCAAACATATGACTATTTTACACCATTTTAAAGACAAGACTCTCCTTTATCTAACCACACTGTCCGATTTCAAAAAGGCTTTACAGCGAAAGCAAAACATTAGATTATGTCAGCAGAGTACCCAGCCAGAAATAATCAGATACCCATTTTTCAAGCTAGCATATAATGTCACAAAAACAAAACCACAGCTAAATGCAGCACTAACCTTTGATCTTCATCAGATGACACGCCTAGGACATTATGTTATACAATACATGTATGTTTTGTTCAATCAAGTTCATATTTATATCAAAAACCAGCTTTTTACATTAGCATGTGACGTTCAGAACTAGCATTCCCACCGAACACTTCCGGTGAATTTACTAAATTACTCACGATAAACGTTCACAAAAAACATAACAATTATTTTAAGAATTATAGATACAGAACTCCTCTATGCACTCGCTATGTCCGATTTTAAAATAGCTTTTCGGTGAAAGCACATTTTGCAATATTCTAAGTAGATAGCCCGGCATCACAGGGCTAGCCATTTAGACACCCACCAAGTTTAGCCCTCACCAAAGTCAGATTTACTATAAGAAAAATGTTATTACCTTTGCTGTTCTTCGTCAGAATGCACTCCCAGGACTTCTACTTCAATAACAAATGTTGGTTTGGTTCAAAATAATCCATAGTTATATCCAAATAGCGGTGTTTTGTTCGTGCGTTCAAGGCACTATCCAAGGGTGACGAAGGGTTACGCGCCCGACGCGTTTCGTGACAAAACATTTCTAAATATTCCATTACCGTACTTCGAAGCATGTCAACCGCTGTTTAAAATCAATTTTTATGCCATTTTTCTCGTAAAAAAGCGATAAGATTCCGACCGGGAATCTGTGTTTTAGTTCAAAGAGAGAGAAAGTAAAAACATGAGGTCGCCCCGTGCACGCGCCTCAGTCTGATGGTCCCCTGATAGAGCACTTACCAAAGGCGCTAATGTTTTTCAGCCAGCAGCTGGAATTACATCATTCAGCTTTTTCCCGGGTTCTGAGAGCCTATGGGAGCCGTAGGAAGTGTCACGTTACAGCAAAGATCCTAAGTTTTCAATAAACAGAGCCAAGAAGCTCAACGAATGGTCAGAGAGGGTACTTCCTGTACAGAATCTTCTCAGGTTTTTGCCTGCCATATGAGTTCTGTTATACTCACAGACACCATTCAAACAGTTTTAGAAACTTTAGGGTGTTTTCTATCCAAAGCCAATAATTATATGCATATTCTAGTTACTGGGCAGGAGTAGTAACCAGATTAAATCGGGTACGTTTTTTATCCGGCCGTGCAAATACTGCCCCCTAGCCATAACAGGTTAAACAGGTCAACATACACAAGGCTGCCGGGCCAGATGGATTACCAGGACGTGTGCTGACCAACTGGCAGGTGTCTTCACTGACATTTTCAACATGTCCCTGATTGAGTCTATAATACCAACATGTTTCAAGCAGACCACCATAGTGCCTGTGCCCAAGAACACAAAGGCAACCTGCCTAAATGACTACAGACCCGTAGAACTCACGTCCGTAGCCATGAAGTGCTTTGAAAGGTTGGTAAATGGCTCACATCAACACCATTATCCCAGAAACCCTAGACCCACTCCAATTTGCATACCGCCCAAACAGATCCACAGATGATGCAATCTCTATTGCACTCCACACTGCCTTTCCCACCTGGACAGAAGGAACACTTATGTGAGAATGCTATTCATTGACTACAGCTCAGCGTTCAACACCATAGTACCCTCAATGCTCATCACTAAGCTAAGGATCCTGGGACTAAACACCTCCCTCTGCAACTGGATCCTGGACTTCCTGACGGGCCGCCCCCAGGTGGTGAGGGTAAGTAGCAACACATCAGCCACGCTGATCCTCAACACTGGAGCTCCACTGGGGTGCGTGCTCAGTCCCCGCCTGTACTCCATGTTCACCCACGACTGCATGGCCAGGCACGACTCCAACACCATCATTAAGTTTGCAGACGACACAACAGTGGTAGACCTGATCACAGACAACGACGAGACAGCCTATAGGGAGGAGGTCAGAGACCTGGCCGGGTGGTGCCAGAATAACAACCTATCTCTCAGCGAAACCAAGACTAAGGAGATGATTGTGGACTACAGGAAAAGGAGGACCGAGCACGCCCCCATTCTCATCGACGGGGCTGTAGTGGAGCAGGTTGAGAGCTTCAAGTTCCTTGGTGTTCACATCAACAATAAACTAGAATGGTCCAAACATACCAAGGCAGTCGTGAAGAGGGCACGACAAAGCCTATTCCCCCTCAGGAAACTAAAAAGATTTGGCATGGGTCCTGAGATCCTCAAAAGGTTCTACAGCTGCAACATCGAGAGCATCCTGACTGGTTGCATCACTGCCTGGTACGGCAATTGCTCGGCCTCTGACCGCAAGGCACTACAGAGGGTAGTGCGTACGGCCCAGTACATCACTGGGGCTAAGCTGCCTGCCATCCAGGACCTCTACACCAGGCGGTGTCAGAGGAAGGCCCTAAAAATTGTCAAAGACTCCAGCCACCCCAGTTATAGACTGTTCTCTCTACTACCGCATGGCGAGCGGTACCGGAGTGCCAAGTCTAGGACAAAAAGGCTTCTCAACAGTTTTTACCCCTAAGACTCCTGAACAGGTAATCAAATGGCTACCTGGACTAGTTGCATTGTGTGCCCCCCCCCAAACCCTCTTTTTACACTGCTGCTACTCTCTGTTTATCATATGTGCATAGTCACTTTAACTATACATTCATGTACATACTACCTCAATTGGGCCGACCAACCAGTGCTCCCGCACATTGGCTAACCGGGCTATCTGCATTGTGTCCCGCCACCCGCCAACCCCTCTTTTACGCTACTGCTACTCTCTGTTCATCACATATGCATAGTCACTTTAACCATATCTACATGTACATACTACCTCAATCAGCCTGACAAACCGGTGTCTGTATGAAGCCTCGCTACTTTTATAGCCTCGCTACTGTATATAGCCTGTCTTTTTACTGTTGTTTTATTTCTTTACTTACCTATTGTTCCCCTAACACCTTTTTTGCATTATTCGTTAGAGCCTGTAAGTAAGCATTTCACTTATTCGGCGCACGTGACAACTAAACCTTGATTTGATTTGATTCATTTACTACCACTATAATATCACTAAACTACCACTACCACATCACTATTCTACCACTATACTACCCCATCACTATACGATCAGTATACTACCCCTACCACTATAGTACCACTGTCACTATTAATTTACTGCCACTATACTATCAGTATACTACCACTACTAATTTACTATCACTATACTACCACTATAGTACCACTATAGTGCCACTGACGCTATTCATTTACTACCACTATACAATCACTACCGCTATTCATTCACTACCACTATAGTACCACTACCGCTATTCATTCGCTACCACTATAATACCACTATATAATCACTATAGTACCACTACCGCTATTCATTCACTACCACTATAGTACCACTACCGCTATTCATTCACTACCACTATAGTACCACTACCGCTATTCATTCACTACCACTATAATACCACTACCGCTATTCATTCACTACCACTATAATACCCCTATATAATCACTATAGTACCACTACTGCTATTCATTCGCTACCACTATAATACCCCTATATAATCACTATAGTACCACTACCGCTATTCATTCACTACCACTATAATACCCCTATATAATCACTATAGTACCACTACCGCTATTCATTCACTACCACTATAATACCACTATATAATCACTATAGTACCACTACCGCTATTCATTCACTACCACTATACTATCACTACCGCTATTCATTCACTACTACTATAGTACCACTACTGCTATTCATTCACTACTACTATAGTACCACTACCGCTATTCATTCACTACCACTATAATACCACTATACTATAACTACCACTATTCGCTACTCTAAGAGGCCTAATGATCAGTACACAGGAGCAGAGTCACGGAGTCCTCTAAGAGGCCTAACGATCAGTACACAGGAGCAGAGTCACGGAGTCCTCTAAGAGGCCTAACGATCAGTACACAGGAGCAGAGTCACGGAGTCCTCTAAGAGGCCTAATGATCAGTACACAGGAGCAGAGTCACGGAGTCCTCTAAGAGGCCTAATGATCAGTACACAGGAGCAGAGTCATGGAGTCCTCTAAGAGGCCTAATGATCAGTACACAGGAGCAGAGTCACGGAGTCCTCTAAGAGGCCTAATGATCAGTACACAGGAGCAGAGTCACGGAGTCCTCTAAGAGGCCTAACGATCAGTACACAGGAGCAGAGTCACGGAGTCCTCTAAGAGGCCTAATGATCAGTACACAGGAGCAGAGTCACGGAGTCCTCTAAGAGGCCTAACGATCAGTACACAGGAGCAGAGTCACGGAGTCCTCTAAGAGGCCTAATGATCAGTACACAGGAGCAGAGTCACGGAGTCCTCTAAGAGGCCTAACGATCAGTACACAGGAGCAGAGTCACGGAGTCCTCTAAGAGGCCTAATGATCAGTACACAGGAGCAGAGTCACGGAGTCCTCTAAGAGGCCTAATGATCAGTACACAGGAGCAGAGTCACGGAGTCCTCTAAGAGGCCTAACGATCAGTACACAGGAGCAGAGTCACGGAGTCCTCTAAGAGGCCTAACGATCAGTACACAGGAGCAGAGTCATGGAGTCCTCTAAGAGGCCTAACGATCAGAAACGTAAAAGTTGTACCTCTCTGTTTAACTCTGTTGCAGATAACCATGCCCCAAATAAGAGATTAAGGGTAAAGGACAGATCTAACCCATGGTTCACGCATCAATTGTCTTAAAAATGTCATGAAAGAAAGTTAGCTTAGGCTAAGGCTAGATTGACTGATTCTACCTCTGACTGGCAGTCCTTTAGACATTTGAGAAATAGATGTCTAACTCTGGTTAGAAAAGCAATGTCAACATACTTCTTGAATTGTGTATCAGTGAGTTGTGGAAATCCAGCTAAATTCTGGAAAGTGGTCAAATCAACAACAATAAAAACAACAAAAATACACTTCCTCAGTGCCCCAGCAGGTTACGACAGCCTCTGGTCCCATAAGACAGACATTTGTGGTGCTTTTAATAAGCATTTTGCCTCAGCTGGCCATCTGTTTGAAAGAATGGTTTCTGAAAATATCTCAAGTTCCACAAGATGGAGTCCTTTATTCACCTCTAAGACAGATAGAATAGAATGATGCACTTCCAGGCACTCACTATTTTTTTCATTTGAACCATTTCAAGTCAAGGATGTATTAAGTGCCTTGCAAAAAGTGTATGTCCAACAATCCATCTCTGCTGATTCGCTTGACCCCTTTCTACTGCAGCTTCTGGGGCTATCCCTAAGATCTGGAAGGTGGCGCATGTCCTCCCCCTTTACAAAGGCAGGGATCCTTCTGACCTAGATACCTACCGCCCAGTTTCTAAACTATATTGCCTTGCAAAAATATTACAATCACTGGCAAACTCCGAGCTAAGAACTTTCTTAACTTCAAATGATATTCTTAATGTGCACCAGTCTGGTTTTAGACCTGGACAGAGCACCGTTTCAGCAGCTGCGCTTGTCTTAAATGATATATTTAATTGCTTTGACAATAGGAATCACCGCGCCGCTATATTTATAGACCTGTCCAAGGCCTTCGATACTGTCAACCATCTCCTACTCAAAGGTTGTCTGAAATGGGCCTCAACCAGGCGTCTTGCAAGTGGTTTGGGAACTACAGTTGACGTCGGAAGTTTACATACACTTAGGTTGGAGTCATCAAACTCGTTTTTCAACCACTCCACAAATTTCTTGTTAACAAACTATAGTTTTGGCAAGTTGGTTAAGACATCGACAGATTATTTCACTTATAATTCACTGTATCACAATTCCAGTGGGTCAGAAGTTTACATACACTAAGTTGACTGACTAAACAGCCTGGAAAATTCCAGAAAATTATGTCATGGCTTTAGAAGTTTCTGGACATCATTTGAGTCAATTGGAGGTGTACCTGTGGATGTATTTCAAGGCCTACCTTCAAACTCAGTGCCTCTTTGCTTCACATCATGGGAAAATCAACAGAAATCAGCCAAGACCTCAGAAAAAAATGGTAGACCTCCACAAGCCTGGTTCATCCTTGGGAGCAATTTCCAAATGCCTGAAGGTACCACATTCATCTGTACAAACAATAGTACGCAAGTATAAAGACCATGGGACCACGCATACGTCATGCCGCTCAGGAAGGAGACACGTTCTGTCTCCTAGAGATGAACGTACTTTGGTGCGAAAAGTCAAAATCAATCCCAGAACAGCAGCAAAGGACCTTGTGAAGATGCTGGAAGAAACAGGTACAAAAGTATCTATATCCACAGTAAAACGAGTCCTATATCAACATAACCTGAAAGGCCGCTCAGCAAGGAAGAAGCCACTGCTCCAAAACCGCCATAAAAAAGCCAGACTACGATTTGCAACTGCACATGGGGACAAAGATCGTACTTTTTTGGAGAAATGTCCTCTGGTCTGATGAAACAAAAAATAGAACTGTTTGGCCATAATGACCATCATTATGTTTAGAGGAAAAAGGGGGAGGCTTGCAAGCCGAAGAACACCATCCCAACCGTGAAGCAAGGGGTGGCAGCATCATGTTGTGGGGGTGCTTTGCTGCAGGAGGGACTGGTGCACTTCACAAAATAGATGGCATCATGAGGCATGAAAATTATGTGGATATATTGAAGCAACATCTCAAGACATCAGTCAGGAAGTTAAAGCTTGGTCGCAAATGGGTCTTCCAAATGGACAATGACCCCAAGCATACTTCCAAAGTTGTGGCAAAATGGCATAAGGACAAAGTCAAGGTATTGGAGTGGCCATCACAAAGCCCTGACCTCAATCCTATAGAAAATGTGTGGGCAGAACTGAAAAAGCGCGTGCGAGCAAGGAGGCCTACAAACCTGACTCAGTTACACCAGCTCTGTCAGGAGGAATGGGCCAAAATTCACCCAACTTATTGTGGGAAGCTTGTGGAAGGCTACCCGAAACGTTTGATCCAAGTTAAACAATTTAAAAGGCAATGCTACCAAATACTAATTGAGTGTATGTAAACTTCTGACCCACTGGGAATGTGATGAAAGAAATAAAAGCTGAAATAAATCATTCTCTCTACTATTATTCTGACATTTCACATTCTTAAAATAAAGTGGTGATCCTAACTGACCTAAAACAGGGAATTTTTACTAGGATTAAATGTCATGAATTGTGAAAAACTGAGTTTAAATGTATTTGGCTAAGGTGTATGTAACCTTACGACTTCAACTATATCTGTCAGACAGGACACTGTGCTTTCTGATGGTGTCAAGTATTTATATAAATAATATTGGTCTATCTGCAAAAACCTGTAACATTCATCTATCTGTATGCAGATGACACTTATGTACGCTATTGCCCCTACGGCTGACCAGGCTGTTGGAGCTGCAGTCTGATTTTGTCACCTAGCAGAAAGTCCTTGCTGACTTAAAATTGGTACTTCATGCGGTAAAAACTAAATGTATGATGTTTTCTAATTCTCGTAGAAATACTTCAGATGGCTTACACATTTATGCAGTGGATGGTTCTTTCATCGAGCAGGTTCCTGCCTATAAATATCTGGGCTTTTGGATTGATAATAATTTGACATTTAAAAAACATATGGATTAACTAGTTATGAAGCTGAGATTTAAATGGGGCTTCTTTTATATAAATATATCATGTCTCTTCCTAAACAGCAGGAAGCAGATTGTACAGTCAACTCTCCTACCAGTTCTTAACAGTAACACCCTTTATCGGAATGCAGCAGCAACTAACCTTAAACCTTTTGATGCAGTCTACCGTAGCTTCCTTCACTTTATCACAGGTGACAGTTTTCATACGCATCACTGCATCAAAAGGTTGGCTGGTCCTCATTAAAGTCCTGTACATCACTTCATTACTCTTTCTGTTGACAAAGCTTTACTGTACAAGCTGCTGATCTACCTCACTTCACTGTTAAAGTATAAAAACATGATACCAAACCCGTTCACAGGATTGGTTAACTCTTGAGATTCCTCCGCCGAACTAGGCAAATCCATTTTGTTTTAATGCTCCACATTTTTGGCATCACTTACAAAATACATTACATTTGGATTCCCTGGTGCCACTAATCATTTTAAAACCCTGATGATAAAATGAGTTCACCGAGGTGTGCAATTGTTTTGATTGACTAATCATTTGTTTATGATGCCTGTGATGTTTGTGATGTTCTAATGTAATGTACTGGTTATTCTATATTTTATTTGATGTCAGAGCACCTTTGGAAATGAGACCCTGGTCTCAATGGGGCTCCCATGATTAAATACAAGTGAATAAAGATAATGAGCAGTACACAGGAGCAGAGAGCAGAGTCATGGAGGGCTGCTCACCGACCACTCTATTAGCCCTGGATCAATCCACTCATACACACTATAAATCACACACACCTCAGCTGGCGTGAGTGTGTGTCTGTGTGTCCGTGTGTCTGGTAGGGGCCAGCTAGAGGGGCCAACTTCCCAGAGACCCAACCAACCGCTCCCCTCTGGGGCCACCTGCGCAGAGACCTCCATGGCCCTCTCTGATCCCCATCCCCCTGACAGACCACCAGGGCCAGGGTGTGGATCCCCCCCCCATTAGAACCAGGGTATGGATCCCCCCCCATTAGAACCAGGGTGTGGACCCCCCCCCCCATTAGAACCAGGGTGTGGACCCCCCCCCCCCCCCATTAGAACCAGGGTGTGGACCCCCCCCCAATTAGGACCAGGATGTGGACCCCTGGAGAGGAGAGAGGGCTAAACCATCCACCCAGGAGGTCCACAGCGGTGGTCTGTCTGTCTGTCTGTTCTAGGGTGTATTGGTTTTGTTAAAGTCACCTGATGCTGTGATCAAGACAACACACTCCCTCCTGAGCCAGTGACTGGCAAGCAGGTACAGGAAGAAAACTTTAAATCAGTGAACACAACTGCACAAAGTGACTCAATTAGTTGTGGTTTTAACAAACTCACTGACAGGCCTGTAAAAGGTAGTAGGGTGAGACTGAAAACATCCCAGCAGCATCAGAAAGAGGCAGACATGACGTAATGGCCCAATTCTAGTTAGGCCAGATAGTTAAAGAGAGACCCCCTCGCTATGTCCAGACTCCAGACTGCATGGGCCAGCCAACCACAGGACAGACGGTGATCACCATCATCCCAACACACCTTCCTGAGGCAAGACAGGAAGTGACGCCCCCTGTACCCCTTCATTACCCCCCCTCCCCTACACCCTCCCACATTTATTTCCACCAACCAGCCAGTCAGTCACCTATCCCGGCAGCCCCTTCCCCCTCAGCCCAGCGCACTGTTGGACAGCGTGGAGTGACAAGGTTCATGGTGACATGTTTATGGTGGGTCTGAGCAGTGGGGGACACTGGCCAGAGTCCTGGTACCACTTCCACAGAGGAAATTAAACCACAGAGTCAAACTGCACTTCACTGTTTGGTAGCCTGTTCTCTGCTGCTACTGCAGAGACTTAAATAACACGGCTGATTGTACAATGACTGAACCTCAGATGTGAAAATTGACTGAAAACACATAGGCAATGCACACACACAGGCACGCACTCACATGTACATACAGGCATTGACACAGACACACACAACCCAAAACCAGATCCCCTAGTGAATGTGTAATATCAACACAGCCTGCAGGCTATCTTCTACAGCTCCACTACAGTATAAAGACAGTTCTGTTATAGTCAGACTGCTACAGCTCCACTACAGTATAAAGACAGTTCTGTTATAGTCAGACTGCTACAGCTCCGCTACAGTATAAAGACAGTTCTGTTATAGAGTCAGACTGCTACAGCTCCACTACAGTATAAAGACAGTTCTGTTATAGTCAGACTGCTACAGCTCCGCTACAGTATAAAGACAGTTCTGTTATAGTCAGACTGCTACAGCTCCACTACAGTATAAAGACAGTTCTGTTATTGAGTCAGAATTCGTCACCTCCTGACTGAGAACAGCAATGAGGGCCAGAGCAGTGACTGACTGGACTGGTGGCAGCCGGTGTGTGTGTTACTGGTAGGGGTGACTAACTGACTGACTAAAATGTCTGCAGCACTAGTGTCAGCTAGGGGAGGGGCGAGGGGTAGGGGGGGTAAATGTAATTAGGTCCACCAGGTGCAGAAATCGGGGCGCCAGTTACTGCTTCACAAATGTATTATTTCCGCTCAGCAGATTGAGGGGTGCATTCCTCGAGCCCCTAAATGAGCCCCCTGTGCAGAGAGCAGCTACAAACACGCCCATTGTTAGAGCAGGCAGACAGACAGACAGACAGGGAGGGAGGCAGACAGATAGGGAGGGAGGCAGACAGATAGACAGGGAGGCAGACAGATAGACAGGGAGGCAGACAGATAGACAGGGAGGCAGACAGACAGACAGGGAGGCAGACAGACAGACAGGGAGGCAGACAGGGAGGGAGGCAGACAGAGAGGCAGGCAGACAGACAGACAGACAGACAGGGAGGCAGGCAGACAGACAGACAGACAGGGAGGCAGGCAGACAGACAGACAGGGAGGCAGGCAGACAGGGAGGCAGGCAGGCAGACAGACAGGGAAGCAGGCAGACAGACAGGGAGGCAGGCAGACAGACAGGGAGGCAGGCAGACAGACAGACAGGGAGGCAGACAGACAGACAGACAGACAGGGAGGCAGACAGACAGACAGACAGACAGTCTGGGGCTCACCTCCATCCCTGCCAGCCTGAGACACAGCCAGGGCAACATAACTGAGGATAAGGCTCTCTCTCTCTCTCTCTCTGGTCCTACACTGACCTGTCTCCCATAGAACACACAGAGAGATCTGAGCCGGGACAAACTGAACCCACCATTGGTCAGTTTAACCACTACTAGACCACTACTAGACCACTACAGGACCATTGGGGAGCTTACTGTAACATGGTGGTTGGGCTGAAATTGGCCTTAAAGCTCCTGTTATTCCCCAGTCAGTTTTAGAGAGCCAGCCCATGGCTAAGTCCCAAATGGCACCCTATTCCCTATATAGTGCACTACTTTTGACCAGGGCCCTAGTAGTGCACTATATAGGGAATAGGGTGCCATTCAGTATTTAGTTCAGGATCCATTAGCACCTGTTGTGATAAACCCTGCTGAGGGTTGGTTAATGGACTTAGTGGACCGGCCAATATTCACATTAGCGGCTTAAGTCTGTTTTCATATCAGAGTTGAAATATAGAGTTTGTAATTAGGGGAAACGCAGGCAGAACCACTAAACAGACTCCAGTGAAGCCACACCACCTTGCAACATATTCACTGGAAATGGTGTTGAAGTTGTAATGACATTTCTGGGCGGTGGTAGCCTCGAGGTTAGAGAGATGGGCCAGTAAGGGTTGACAGTTTGAATCCCAGGGCTGATCTGGTTATGTCAGGCTATGTCCTCAAAACACTTGAAAAGTACTGAAATTAGGACAATGGTAACTTTACACGCTCTATGAGCAGGAAACAACAGTAACTTTCTTTACACGCTCTATGAGCAGGAAACAACAGTAACTTTCTTTACACTCTCTATTAACAGGAACATGAAACAACAGTAACTTTCTTTACATGCTCTATGAGCAGGAAACAACAGTAACTTTCTTTACATGCTCTATGAGCAGGAAACAACAGTAACTTTCTTTACATGCTCTATGAGCAGGAAACAACAGTAACTTTCTTTACATGCTCTATGAGCAGGAAACAACAGTAACTTTCTTTACATGCTCTATGAGCAGGAAACAGTAACTTTCTTTACATGCTCTATGAGCAGGAAACAACAGTAACTTTCTTTACATGCTCTATGAGCAGGAAACAGTAACTTTCTTTACATGCTCTATGAACAGGAAACAGTAACTTTCTTTACACGCTCTATGAACAGGAACACATTCAGTAGATATATCCAGTCACATGATCGTATGCTTGTGAAAATCATCACCTCTTTAGGGGGATCAGGAGAGGGCTGTATGTATCTAGCGTATCAGCGTAGGAGTGCTGATCTAGGATTGTGTCCTCCATGTCCATGTACTCTTATTCATTGTGATCTAAAATGCTAAACTGATCCTGGATCAGCTCTCCCACCGAGACACTTGATCCATACAGCTCTTTCAAATGGGTGGCAGGTAGCCTAGTGGTTAGTGTTGGGCCAGTAACTGAAATGTCGCTAGTTCGAATTCCAGAGCCAACCAAGTGGAGAAATCTGTCGATGCGCCCTTGAGCAAGGCACTGAACTAGAGGTCGGCCGATTAATCGGAATGGCCGATTAATTAGGGCCGATTTCAAGTTTTCATAACAATCGGAAATCAGTATTTTTGGACGCCGATTTGGCCGATTTTTTAAAATATTTTTTTTACCTTCATTTAACTAGGCAAGTCAGTTAAGAACACATTCTTATTTTCAATGACGGCCTGGGAACAGTGGGTTAACTGCCTTGTTCAGGGGCAGAACGACACACTTGTCAGCTCGGGGATTCAATCGTGCAACCTTACGGTTAACTAGTCCAACGCTCTAACCACCTGCTTTACATTGCCTGCCTGTTACGCGAATGCAGTAAGAAGCCAAGGTAAGTTGCTAGCTAGCATTAAACTTATCTTATAAAAAACAATCAATCATAATCACTAGTTAACTACACATGGTTGATGATATTACTAGTTTATCTAGCCTGTCCTGCATTGCATTTAATCGCTTAGGTACACGTTGCTCCAACCATAAACATCAATGCCTTTCTTAAAATCAATACACAGAAGTATATATTTTTAAACCTGCATATTTAGCTAAAAGAAATCCAGGTTAGCAGGCAATATTAACCAGGTGAAATTGTGTCATTTCTCTTGCGTTCATTGCACGCAGAGTCAGTGTATATGCAACAGTTTGGGCCGCCTGGCTCGTTGCGAACTAATTTGCCAGAATTTTACGTAATTATGACATAACATTGAAGGTTGTGCAATGTAACAGGAACATTTAGACTTATGGATGCCACCCGTTAGATAAAATACAGAACAGTTCCGTATTTCAATGAAAGGAAAAACGTTTTGTTTTCGAGATGATAGTTTCTGGATTCTACCATATTAATGACCAAAGGCTCGTATTTCTGTGTGTTTATTATATTATAATTAAGTCTATGATTTGAAAGAGCAGTCTGACTGAGCGGTGGTAGGCAGCAGCAGGCTCGTAAGCATTCATTAAAACAGCACTTTCATGCGTTTTGCCAGCAGCTCTTCGCTGTGCTTCAAGCATTGCGCTGTTTATGACTTCAAGCCTATCAACTCCCAAGATTAGGCTGGTGTAACCGATGTGAAATGGCTAGCTAGTTAGCAGGTGCGCACTAATAGCGTTTCAAACGTCACTTGCTCTGAGACTTGGAGTAGTTGTTGCTCTGCATGGGTAACGCTGCTTCGAGGGTGGCTGTTGTCGATGTGTTCCTGGTTTGAGCCCAGGTAGGAGCGAGGAGAGGGACGGAAGCTATACTGTCACACTGGCAATACTAAAATGCTATAAGAACATTCAATAGTCAAAGGTATATGAAATACAAATCGTAGAGAGAGAAATAGTCCTATAATTCCTATAATAACTACAACCGAAAACTTCTTACCTGGGAATATTGAAGACTCATGTTAAAAGGAACCACCAGCTTTCATATGTTCTCATGTTCTGAGCAAGGAACTTAAACGTTAGCTTTCTTACATGGCACATATTGCACTTTTACTTTCTTCTCCAACACTTTGTTTTTGCATTATTTAAACCAAATTGAACCATTATTTATTTGAGGCTAAATGGATTTTATTGATGTATTATATTAAGTTAAAATAAGTGTTCATTCAGTATTGTTATAATTGTCATTATTACAAATAAAGAAAATCGGCCGATTAATCGGCATCGGCTTTTTTGGTCCTCTAATCGGTATCGGCGTTGAAAAATCCTAATCGGTCGACCTCTACACTGAACCCTAAATTGCTCCAGTTGATAATGGCCGACCCTGGCCGTGACCCCAGGGTGTCTCAGGGGGAGTTGGGATATGCCAAAAACACATTTACAATTCACACATTCGTATAATACACACTTGAAATAGGACAAATAAGCACCCACTGTTTTAGCACAGGGGCCTCTCATCAACGACCCACCGCTGCCCCCTACTGCTCACAACCCCAAACAGGAGGCTCCCGGCTGGAACATGGAAGGAAAATATGGGGACAAGAATGTCTTGTGAGCTTGTTTTCCAGGCCCCTTCCCTAATTATACAGCAGAATGTGTTTGAGAGCAGCAGGTCACCAGATGAGGAAGAAACGCCAAATCAAGCACCCTCGTTGTAATCCGCTTGGCAGGATGCGGCAGATTTCGCACTCCTGTGAGCCGAAGGCGGGCACAGGGCAGCAGACCTAAGAGAGGGATCAGTGTGTGTGTGTGTGTGTGTTGAGAGGCAGGGGAGCTGCTGAGTTTTTCCACTCTGGGCAGTACTAATTGGCTCGTTATTCTCCAATAAGTCGTTGGAAGTGTTGGGAGCCCCCCTCCTTGGGCTAACACCTTGGACACATGCACAGCACACAATCAGAGGGCTAAAGGAAGGATATAGGATATTAAAAGACAGGGCTGGGCAAGACTGAGCTCGGCACAACTGGGCTGGGCCTGGCACTGGGGGTTGGGGTTATGTCTGGGGGCTGGATTAGGGCTGGGGGTTATGTCTGGGGGCTGGGTTAGGGCTGGGGGCTGGGGTTATGTCTGGGGGCTGGGTTAGGGCTGGGGGTTATGTCTGGGGGCTGGGTTAGGGCTGGGGGTTATGTCTGGGGGCTGGGTTAGGGCTGGGGTTATGTCTGGGGGCTGGGGTTATGTCTGGGGGCTGGGTTAGGGCTGGGGGCTGGGGTTATGTCTGGGGGCTGGGTTAGGGCTGGGGGCTGGGGTTATGTCTGGGGGCTGGGTTAGGGCTGGGGGTTGGGGTTATGTCTGGGGGCTGGGTTAGGGCTGGGGGTTGGGGTTATGTCTGGGGGCTGGGTTAGGGCTGGGGGATGGGGTTATGTCTGGGGGCTGGGTTAGGGCTGGGGGTTGGGGTTATGTCTGGGGGCTGGGTTAGGGCTGGGGGTTGGGGTTATGTCTGGGGGCTGGGTTAGGGCTGGGGGTTGGGGTTATGTCTGGGGGCTGGGTTAGGGCTGGGGGTTGGGGTTATGTCTGGGGGCTGGGTTAGGGCTGGGGGTTGGGGTTATGTCTGGGGGTTGGGGTTATGTCTGGGGGCTGGGTTAGGGCTGGGGGTTGGGGTTATGTCTGGGGGTTGGGGTTATGTCTGGGGGCTGGGTTAGGGCTGGGGGTTGGGGTTATGTCTGGGGGCTGGGTTAGGGCTGGGGGTTGGGCCTGGGCTAGGGCTGAGGGTTGGGCTGGGCTGGGCCTGGCACTGGGGGTTGGGGTTATGTCTGGGGGCTGGGTTAGGGCTGGGGGTTGGGCCTGGGCTAGGGCTGAGGGTTGGGCTGGGCTGGGCCTGGCACTGGGGGTTGGGGTTATGTCTGGGGGCTGGGTTAGGGCTGGGGGTTGGGCCTGGGCTAGGGCTGAGGGTTGGGCTGGGCCTGGCACTGGGGGTTGGGGTTATGTCTGGGGGCTGGGTTATGTCTGGGGGTTGGGCCTGGGCTAGGGCTGAGGGTTGGGCTGGGGCCTGGGCTGGGGGTTATGGCTGGGCTAGGTCTAGGCGGCTGGGGCTAGAGGTTGACATGGGAGTGAAAATGCATTCCTGTGCCGTCTTGTCTAATGTTTTCCGTACTGTCCCGATCCCGCAACAGTTCTATAACCCCCCCAAAACTTTTCTGTCCTGATAAAAATCCCTCCCTTCCCGTCATGTCCTCATTTTAATGAGTAGAAATACCTTCCTCTGTTAGCTGCTCCACTCCGTCTGCTGCCCCCCTCCCTGCACTCTGCCCCCCTCCCTGCACTCTGCTATGTGTGAGTTTCCATAGCAACATACTCGTTTTGGGCTGCTCATTAGACGAGAGAGCAGTTAGCTCGCTACTTTTTGTTGCCTGCCTAGCTGATAAAGCACAATTATATCTCTTTTTATTAGTGATTGAAGAACCCGTGTTACTGTTCAAAAATGATGTGGCCTCCTAAAACTGCTTATAACACAAAAATAACAGTTTACAAATAAATTCCTGAACTTCCTGTGGACTGACGATCTTGTCCCGAATTTGACTCTAGAATTTCAATCCCGTTCCTTTGTTAACCTCTAGCTGGGGCTGGGCCAGGGCTTTCTATTGGGCTGGGCCAGAGCCTTTGCTTGGGCTGGGCCAGGTTGGCTTCCATACTTTAGCAGTATGGATCCCTAGGATGGTGGATTGATTGGGTCAGAACCTGCAGATATAATGTAGGTTAGGCCAACGTGTAAAACTGGAGCATATGTAGTGGATATTTTCTAAACTCTTTTCAAGAGAGGCTAGTTTGACTGTGTAGTGCTCAGTAGATTACTATCTAGAATGTCCTTCAGCTTCCTGGTGATATGGAATTTCTCAGGTGTTGTATTCTAGGAATGGCCCTCATATTCCAGCTGTCACTGTGTATTGTGGCAACCGGAAGTGTTGCAGGCAGTTTCCCAGCGTGTATTGTGGCAACCTGAAGTGTTGCAGGCAGTTTCCCAGCTCTCTCACTGTGTGTATCTTGACCCATAACTAGGCAAGTCAGATCAGAACAAATTCTTATTTACAAATTCTTATTTACCCCAGCCAAACCCTAACCCGGGCCAATTGTGCGCCGCTTTATGGGACTCCCAATCACGGCCGGTTGTGATACAGCCTGGAACTGAACCAGGGTCTGTAGTGACGGCTCTAGCACTGGGATGCAGTGCCTTAGACCTCTGCGCCACTTGGGAGCCCATTGTGGCAACCTGAAGTGTTGCAGGCAGTTTCCCAGCTGTCTCACTGTGTACTGTGGCAACCTGAAGTGTTGCAGGCAGTTTCCCAGCTGTCTCACTGTGTACTGTGGCAACCTGAAGTGTTGCAGGCAGTTTCCCAGCTGTCTCACTGTGTACTGTGGCAACCTGAAGTGTTGCAGGCAGTTTCCCAGCTGTCTCACTGTGTACTGTGGCAACCTGAAGTGTTGCAGGCAGTTTCCCAGCTGTCTCACTCAGACGGTGGACACATCTCCCTCTGTTGGTCAGATTAACTCAGTGTAAATATCTGCTCCCTCTGCACCAACACAGTCAAATTTAACTAATATAAGCTTCTGAAGAAATACAACTAAACATTTTGAATGTATAACAATCAAACTAGGACCCCTACAAATACTGGGGAAATGCGTGGGATTTAAAATGTCATCTGAAATAGATAGTTTAGGCCTAGATTGTGTCACTACTAATATAATGAGTTATTCTACAAAATTCGAAATTATAAATGTAACAGTGTAGGTTCCGTCCCTCTCGTCGCCCCAACCCGGGCTTGAACCAGGGACCCTTGCACACATCAACAACAGCAAGGGGAAACCCTACTTCAGGTCTCAGAGAGAGTGACGTCACCGATTGAAACGCTATTAGCGCGCACCACCGCTAACTAACTAGCCATTTCACATCGGTTACACTCACCCCCCTTTTTGACCTCCTCCTTTTCCGCAGCAACCAATGATCCGGGTCAACAGCATCAGTTTGTAGCGTGGTTCGTTCTGCATTGTGTACTTTTACTTAGGACACTGCCACAACTGGAATTATGATGGTTGAATCATGTTTATTCGACCTGCACACGAAGAGACAACACACAATATGTTAGCCCTCGGTGCAGTCACAGCTCTCGGGCACCTGCGTGACCACATAGCAACTCACTCTAACACGGTCCCAAATACTCCCGAGTTACAATAGGTACCCTAATTAGCGAGCTCGGTGAAAGTTGTTAACATAAATCTTTATAATTGTCCACATTGTAACAAAACCCATAGTTGCGTAACAGCACTTAATGTAACTTTACCACAGTTTTATATTGACAAATTACGGCGCCAAGGACAACATACCTTGCTAGTTGAAGGTCCGGCAAAAGAGAACAATGAGAAGGTACGTAAATACAGATAACCCGCGATGGACCACAGCAAAATATACAAAACTTTAACAATTAGGTGTATTTACAATATAGATATCAAAAAATGTTTGTACACCGAAAAATAACATTAACTATGCTGCTGTAATTAAATAAAGAAAACACCTTGAATTATTATTATTAACTTATTAACATCCCCTCTTGACCTGGCCTACTTGAACTGTCCTTGTGTGCAACTTGGTGCATAATCTAGGGGAACAACATCACTCTACTACATAAACACCATTATGGAGGCTACAGCCATATCACGCTAAACAGTGGTATGGTTAGGCTATCACAGGAGGAACACTTGTTGTGACTGGAAGACCCCATGTAGCCTATCCCTGACAGACAACCCCAAACCCCCCTTAGTCTCTATGGAGTGAAAGCGTACCCAGACGTTCAAGCCCAGCTTGAACAAAAAAGGGAATCAGGTGCCCAACTGAGGGACTTGATGATCCAAAAAGCATTCCTCAGTCTCTCTCTCTACCTCCTCCCTCTCTCCCTTTCGCTCTCTGCATGCCAGCCATATAGCCTCCCAGGCCTAGCAGAGAGAACAGGGGGATCAGCCATATAGCCTCCCAGGCCTAGCAGAGAGAACAGGGGGATCAGCCATATAGCCTCCCAGGCCTAGCAGAGAGAACAGGGGGATCAGCCCTATAGCCTCCCAGGCCTAGCAGAGAGAACAGGGGGATCAGCCATATAGCCTCCCAGGCCTAGCAGAGAGAACAAGGGGATCAGCCATATAGCCTCCCAGGCCTAGCAGAGAGAACAGGGGGATCAGCCATATAGCCTCCCAGGCCTAGCAGAGAGAACAGGGGGATCAGCCATATAGCCTCCCAGGCCTAGCAGAGAGAACAGGGGGATCAGCCATATAGCCTCCCAGGCCTAGCAGAGAGAACAGAGGGATCAGCCATATAGCCTCCCAGGCCTAGCAGAGAGAACAGGGGGATCAGCCATATAGCCTCCCAGGCCTAGCAGAGAGAACAGGGGGATCAGCCATATAGCCTCCCAGGCCTAGCAGAGAGAACAGGGGGATCAGCCATATAGCCTCCCAGGCCTAGCAGAGAGAACAGGGGGATCAGCCATATAGCCTAGCAGAGAGAACAGGGGGATCAGCCCTATAGCCTCCCAGGCCTAGCAGAGAGAACAGGGGGATCAGCCATATAGCCTCCCAGGCCTAGCAGAGAGAACAGGGGGATCAGCCATATAGCCTCCCAGGCCTAGCAGAGAGAACAGGGGGATCAGCCATATAGCCTAGCAGAGAGAACAGGGGGATCAGCCCTATAGCCTAGCAGAGAAAACAGGGGGATCAGCCCTATAGCCTCCCAGGCCTAGCAGAGAGAACAGGGGGATCAGCCATATAGCCTCCCAGGCCTAGCAGAGAGAACAGGGGGATCAGCCATATAGCCTCCCAGGCCTAGCAGAGAGAACAGGGGGATCAGCCATATAGCCTCCCAGGCCTAGCAGAGAGAACAGGGGGATCAGCCATATAGCCTCCCAGGCCTAGCAGAGAGAACAGGGGGATCAGCCATATAGCCTCCCAGGCCTAGCAGAGAGAACAGGGGGATCAGCCATATAGCCTCCCAGGCCTAGCAGAGAGAACAGAGGGATCAGCCATATAGCCTCCCAGGCCTAGCAGAGAGAACAGGGGGATCAGCCCTATAGCCTCCCAGGCCTAGCAGAGAGAACAGGGGGATCAGCCCTATAGCCTCCCAGGCCTAGCAGAGAGAACAGGGGGATCAGCCATATAGCCTCCCAGGCCTAGCAGAGAGAACAGGGGGATCAGCCATATAGTCTCCCAGGCCTAGCAGAGAGAACAGGGGGGATCAGCCCTATAGCCTAGCAGAGAGAACAGGGGGATCAGCCATATAGCCTCCCAGGCCTAGCAGAGAGAACAGGGGGATCAGCCATATAGCCTCCCAGGCCTAGCAGAGAGAACAGGTGGATCAGCCATATAGACTCCCAGGCCTAGCAGAGAGAAGAGAGGGATCAGCCATATAGCCTCCCAGGCCTAGCAGAGAGAACAGGGGGATCAGCCATATAGCCTCCCAGGCCTAGCAGAGAGAACAGGGGGATCAGCCATATAGCCTCCCAGGCCTAGCAGAGAGAACAGGGGGATCAGCCCTATAGCCTCCCAGGCCTAGCAGAGAGAACAGGGGGATCAGCCATATAGCCTCCCAGGCCTAGCAGAGAGAACAGGGGGATCAGCCATATAGCCTCCCAGGCCTAGCAGAGAGAACAGGGGGGATCAGCCCTATAGCCTAGCAGAGAGAACAGGGGGATCAGCCATATAGCCTCCCAGGCCTAGCAGAGAAAACAGGGGGATCAGCCATATAGCCTAGCAGAGAGAACAGGGGGATCAGCCCTATAGCCTCCCAGGCCTAGCAGAGAGAACAGGGGGATCAGCCCTATAGCCTCCCAGGCCTAGCATAGAGAACAGGGGGATCAGCCATATAGCCTCCCAGGCCTAGCAGAGAGAACAGGGGGATCAGCCATATAGCCTAGCAGAGAGAACAGGGGGATCAGCCATATAGCCTCCCAGGCCTAGCAGAGAGAACAGGGGGATCAGCCATATAGCCTCCCAGGCCTAGCAGAGAGAACAGGGGGGGGGATCAGCCCTATAGCCTAGCAGAGAGAACAGGGGGATCAGCCCTATAGCCTCCCAGGCCTAGCAGAGAGAACAGGGGGATCAGCCCTATAGCCTCCCAGGCCTAGCAGAGAGAACAGGGGGATCAGCCCTATAGCCTCCCAGGCCTAGCAGAGAGAACAGGGGGATCAGCCCTATAGCCTCCCAGGCCTAGCAGAGAGAACAGGGGGATCAGCCCTATAGCCTCCCAGGCCTAGCAGAGAGAACAGGGGGATCAGCCATATAGCCTCCCAGGCCTAGCAGAGAGAACAGGGGGATCAGCCCTATAGCCTCCCAGGCCTAGCAGAGAGAACAGGGGGATCAGCCATATAGCCTCCCAGGCCTAGCAGAGAGAACAGGGGGATCAGCCCTATAGCCTCCCAGGCCTAGCAGAGAGAACAGGGGGATCAGCCATATAGCCTCCCAGGCCTAGCAGAGAGAACAGGGGGATCAGCCATATAGCCTCCCAGGCCTAGCAGAGAGAACAGGGGGATCAGCCATATAGCCTCCCAGGCCTAGCAGAGAGAACAGGGGGATCAGCCCTATAGCCTCCCAGGCCTAGCAGAGAGAACAGGGGGATCAGCCATATAGCCTCCCAGGCCTAGCAGAGAGAACAGGGGGATCAGCCCTATAGCCTCCCAGGCCTAGCAGAGAGAACAGGGGGATCAGCCATATAGCCTCCCAGGCCTAGCAGAGAGAACAGGGGGATCAGCCATATAGCCTCCCAGGCCTAGCAGAGAGAACAGGGGGATCAGCCATATAGCCTCCCAGGCCTAGCAGAGAGAACAGGTGGATTTCTCATTAGCCATCCCCTCTCCATGCAGCCAGTCCATTTTCTACAGTTGGGGGGAAAAGTATTTGATCCCCTGCTGATTTTGTACGTTTGCCCACTGACAAAGAAATGATCAGTCTATAATTTTAATGGTAGGTTTATTTGAACAATGAGAGACAGAATAACAACAAAACAATCCAGAAAAACGCATGTCAAAAATGTTATAAAATGATTTGCATTTTAATGAGGGAAATAAGTATTTGACCCCTCTGCAAAACATGATTTAGTACTTGGTGGCAAAACCCTTGTTGGCAATCACAGAGGTCAGACGTTTCTTGTAGTTGGGCTACAGGTTTGCACACATCTCAGGAGGGATTTTGTCCCACTCCTCTTTGCAGATCTTCTCCAAGTCATTAAGGTTTCGAGGCTGACGTTTGGCAACTCGAACCTTCAGTTCCCTCCACAGATTTTCTATGGGATTAAGATCTGGAGACTGGCTAGGCCACTCCAGGACCTTAATGTGCTTCTTCTTGAGCCACTCCTTTGTTGCCTTGGCCGTGTGTTTTGGGTCATTGTCATGCTGGAATACCCATCCACGACCCATTTTCAATGTCCTGGCTGAGGGAAGGAGGTTCTCACCCAAGATTTGACGGTACATGGCCCCATCCATCGTCCCTTTGATGCGGTGAAGTTGTCCTGTCCCCTTAGCAGAAAAACACCCCCAAAGCATAATGTTTCCACCTCCATGTTTGACGGTGGAGATGGTGTTCTTGGGGTCATAGGCAGCATTCCTCCTCCTCCAAACACGGCGAGTTGAGTTGATGTCAAAGAGCTCCATTTTGGTCTCATTTTACCACATCACTTTCACCAGTGTTCCTCTGAGTCATTCAGATGTTCATTGGCAAACTTCAGACGGGCCTGTATATGTGCTTTCTTGAGCAGGGGGACCTTGCGGGCGCTGCAGGATTTCAGTCCTTCACGGCATTGTGTGTTACCAATTGTTTTCTTGGTGACTATGGTCCCAGCTGCCTTGAGATCATTGATAAGATCCTCCCGTGTAGTTCTGGGCTGATTCCTCACCGTTCTCATGATCATTGCAACTCCACGAGGTGAGATCTTGCATGGAGCCCCAGGCCGAGGGATATTGACAGTTCTTTTGTGTTTCTTCCATTTGCGAATAATCGCACCGACTGTTGTCACCTTCTCACCAAGCTGCTTGGGGATGGTCTTGTAGCCCATTCCAGCCTTGTGTAGGTCTACAATCTTGTCCCTGACATCCTTGGAGAGCTCTTTGGTCTTGGCCATGGTGGAGAGTTTGGAATCTGATTGATTGATTGCTTCTGTGGACAGGTGTCTTTTATACAGGTAACAAACTGAGATTAGGAGCACTCCCTTTAAGAGAGTGTGCTCCTAATCTCAGCTCGTTACCTGTATAAAAGACACCTGGGAGCCAGAAATCTTTCTGATTGAGAGGGGGTCAAATACTTATTTCCCTCATTAAAATGCAAATCAATTTATAACATTTCTGACATGCGTTTTTCTGGATATTTTTGTTGTTATTCTGTCTCTCACTGTTCAAATAAACCTACCACTAAAATTATCGACTGATCCTTTGTCAGTGGGCAAACGTACAAATTCAGCAGGGGATCGAATACTTTCCCCCCCCGTACATCCCAAAGGCACCCTATTCCCTTTATAGAGCACTACTTTTGACCATGGCCCATAGGATACCTATAGGGCTCCAGTCAAAAGTAGTGCTCTATGCCTCGTCACCATACACCTCCTCTCCAATCCCCACTGATCCTGAGAAAACCCCACCACGCAAAATGAACACACACCATTAAAACTAAAGCACGTGCCCCCTCAATTTGATCCATTTTTAAATACACATACAAATAACAGGCCTACACGATATGGGCTAGTCTCCACAGCATTACGATATGGGCTAGTCTCCACAGCATTACGATATGGGCTAGTCTCCACAGCATTACGATATGGGCTAGTCTCCACAGCATTACGATATGGGCTAGTCTCCACAGCATTATAATATGGGCTAGTCTACACAGCATTAATGCAAATATATTGAATTCGTATTTCAGTGTTCCCTCAACAATTTTTGGTAATGGCATTTTTATAAACGAAGTGATAAAGGATGTGGTGGAACAAACTAGACAGAGACCTATTCATTAAACCGATGTCCTCTAAAAGTAGCATAAATCAAATGGTGCCATGATTACAACCCTGCCAGGACTTCTCCCTGCATTCCACCCAGTGCATTCAGAAAGTATTCAGACCCCTTCCCTTTTTCCACATTTTGTTACTTTACAGCCTTATTCTAAAGTGTATTAAATATGTTTTCCTCATCGATCTACACACAATACCACATAATGAAAAAGCAAAAACAGGTTTAGAAATGTTTGCAAATGTATTCAAAATAAACTGAAACACCTTATTTACGTAAGTATTCAGACCCTTTGCTATGAGAATTGAAATTGAGATCAGGTGCATCCTGTTTCCATTGATCATGTTTGAGATTTTTCTACAACTTGATTGCACTCCACATCTGGTAAATTCAATTGAATGGACATGATTTGGAAAGGCACAGACCTGTCTATATAAGGTCCCACAGTTGACAGTGCATGTCAGAGCAAAAACCAAACCATGAAGTCAAAGGAATTGTCCATAGAGCTCCGAGACAGGATTGTGTCGAGGCACAGATCTGGGGAAGGGACCAAAACATTTCTGCAGCATTGAAGGTCCCCAAGAACACGGTGGTGTCCATCATTCTTAAATGGAAGAAGTTTGGAACCACCAAGACTCTTCCCAGAGCTGGCCACCCAGACAAACGGAGCAATCGGGGAAGAAGGGCCTTGGTCAGGGAGTTGACCAAGAATCCAATGGTGACTCTGACAGAGATCCGTAGTTCCTCTGTGGAGATGGGAGAATCTTCCAGAAGGACAACCATCTCTGCAGCACTCCACCAATCAGGCCTTTATGGTAGAATGGCCAGAGGGAAGCCACTCCTCAGTAAAAGGCACATGACAACTCGCTTGGAGTTTGCCAAAAGGCACCTAAAGGACTCTGACCATGAGAAACAAGATTCTCTGGTCTGATGAAACCAAGATTGAACTCTTTGGCCTGAATGCCATGCGTCACATATGATAGAAACCTGGCACCATCCATACCGTGAAGCATGGTGGTGGCAGCATCATCATGCTGTGGGGATGTTTTTCAGAGGCAGGGACTGGGAGACTAGGCAGGCTGAGGGAAAGATTTCATTTTTATTTAATTGAACCTTTATTTAACTAGGCAAGTCAGTTAAGAACAAATTCTTATTTACAATGACGGTCTACCCCTGCCAAACCTTGATGACGCTGGGCCAATTGTGCGCCGCCCTGTGGGACTACCAATCACGGCCGGATGTGATGCAGCCTGGATTCGAACCAGGGACTACGCCTCTTGCACTGAGAATGCAGTGCCTTTGACCGCTGCGCCACTTGGGAACCCAAAGATGAACGGAGCAAAGTACAGAGAGATCCTTGATGAAGTCATGAGTGCTCTCAAGCAGGTTCTCAGACTGGGGTGAAGGTTCACCTTCCAACAGGACAATGACCCTAAGCACACATCCAAGACAACGCAGGAGTGGCTTCGGGACAAGTCCCAATGTCCTTGAGTGGCCCAGACAGAGCCTGGACTTGAACCTGATCGAACATCTCTGGAGATGGCTGTGCAGCGATGCTCCCCATCCAACCTGACAGAGCTTGAGAGGATCTGGAGAGAAGAATGGGAGAAACTCCCCAAATGCAGGTGTGTCAAGCTTATAGTGTCATACCCAAGAAGACTCGAGGCTGTAATCGCTACCAAAGTAAAGGGTCTGAAGACTTATGTAAATGTGATGTTTGTTTTTTGTTTTTAATACATTTGCAAAAATTGATTAGATTGATGAGGGGAAAAAACAACTTAATCATTTTTAGAATAAGGCTTTAACGTAACAAAATGTGGAATAAGTCAAGGGCCCTGAATACTTTCCGAATACACTGTATCTAATGGTTTTGGTCTGGTCAAGGGGCTCTGTCTGGGGTTCTGTGTGTCAAGGGGTTCTGTCTGGGGTTCTGTGTGTCAAGGGGCTCTGTCTGGGGTTCTGTGTGTCAAGGGGCTCTGTCTGGGGTTCTGTGTGTCAAGGGGCTCTGTCTGGGGTTCTGTGTGTCAAGGGGCTCTGTCTGGGGTTCTGTGTGTCAAGGGGCTCTGTCTGGGGTTCTGTGTGTCAAGGGGTTCTGTCTGGGGTTCTGTGTGTCAAGGGGCTCTGTCTGGGGTTCTGTGTGTCAAGGGGCTCTGTCTGGGGTTCTGTGTGTCAAGGGGCTCTGTCTGGGGTTCTGTGTGTCAAGGGGCTCTGTCTGGGGTTCTGTGTGTCAAGGGGCTCTGTCTGGGGTTCTGTGTGTCAAGGGGCTCTGTCTGTGTGTTCTGTCTGGGGTTCAGCCAAGGGATACAATTGATTTTGGACCAGATTGTTTATCATTCTGGACTGGGGTGATATCATGGAGCTAAAAAGGCAACAAGACAGACTGCCTGTATCTTGAGCCAGAATCCTGTCAGGCCTGACTGAATGCAGTGGTTGGTTGGAGTCTTTAGGAATGGTTGCCAGCTGATCAGAGACAGGCATCATGTTCACAATGATAGAAGCTTAATCAATATGGGAGGATCTTCTGTTACTGTGATCCTTGAGGGACAACATCATGTGTGAGTGAGAAGAGGTGGGGGCTTGGTGTGACCCACATCCATGTTCATCAATATTCAGTAACTCTGTGCAGCACAACAAGACAAGACTCACGCCCACGTCTCCCAGGGTGACTAACATTCACCTCCCCTGTTCTGTACTCCTCTACTGTCTGCTGCACAACTGCATAACTGCATACTCTAGCAGTTTGTGTGAATGTGTGAGAGAGAGAGACTCACAAATTCTGAATGCAATTATAATGCATGAGTATAACATTGGAACTAAACTTAAATTGCACTGCGATCTGAGTCCCATGGCCATTGTAATCTCAAAGTAACAAGGAAGGCACCGTTAGCACAGTGTAAAAACAGTAATTGTCAACAAACTAACTAGTTACCAAGGAGCTTGATCTTCAATTAGGTTTATTTAAAGCTACTCAAGTTGTCAACAATGGTTCGTTCTCAGTGGTGTAAAGTACTCAAGTAAAAATACTTTGAAGTACTACTTAAGTAGATTTTGGGGCCATCTGTACTTTACTATTTATATTTGTGACAACTGTTACTTCACTACATTCCTGAAGAACATTTTATTTTTACTCCATACATTTTCCCTGACACCCAAAAATACTTAACCTTTTGAATGCTTAGCAGGACAGAAAAATTCACGCACTTATCAAAATAACACATTTGGTCATCCCTACTGCCTTTGATCTGGCGGACTCCCTAAAAACACATTCTTCGTTAGTAAATTACGTCGGAGTGTGCCCCTGGCTAGCCGTAAATAAATAAAAAAAACAAGAAAATGGTGCCGTCTGGTTTGCTTAATATAAGGAATTTGAAATTATTTACATTTTTACTCTTGATACTTAAGTACACATAAAACCAAATACTTTTACTCAAGTAGTATTTTACTGGGTGACTCACTTTTACTTGAGTCATGTTCTACTAATGTATCTTTACTTTTACTTAAGTATAACAATGTAGTATTTTTTCACCACTGTTCGTTCTATCATTGCGCTGCCTAGATGCAGTATCTAGCAAGTGTTTGCAACGTAGCTTGCCTAGGCCTAGTGCTGCAAACAGACAGGGCTGCAAATGGCAATAGCTCAACACGGTTCCGTGCGTAAACGTTGAATGCATTGGCCAACTGGCGCTCCCGAAGTGCGAGATGGTTCCTAATCGTGCAGTTTGTAGCTATACATTGCAATGCTATAGCGTGACAGTAAGTAAACAAAATCTAAAGACAAACGTCCCATCAATACCACACCTAACAACAGCGCTGTCAGACGCAGGAAGTAGCTACAGCTAGCTAACTGGTTCGAGCTAGCTCTAGACAGGGCAATTGCAGAAGTGGAGTAAGCAGATTGACTGTTTCTGTTTGGTTTGTTCAATGCTTACCGATGTGGTTATCCTCAATGTGCACGATGAGTTCAGCCAACGATTCGAAGTGGAGTCCGCAACCACCGAACCTACAAATGTTAGAGAAGAAGGAGGCAGCGGCGATGCCTGTCATGGTCTAAGCTACCTGTACATTGAATATGTGGTCCAGTGAGGGGAGTCAGCTACAGACACCAGGCAGCGGCGCTAGCAGCTGGAGCATAAGCATGGGGTGGGAGAGTGGAGCGAGAAAGGGCAGAGGGGATATGTTCACGTGATAGTCGGAACTAGGAAACTCGGAAATTTCGATTTGCAAATTTGTTGAACGCGGCACGTGAATAACTACAACCAGTTAGCAAGTCGAACATTTCCGAGTATCGAATAGCACTTGCGGCAATAGGGCTAGTGGGGCGGCAGGTATTCTAGTGGTTAGCGCGTTGGACCAGTAACCGAAAGGTTGCTAGATCGAATCCTCGAGCTGACAAGGTAAAAATCTACCGTTCTGCCCATAGGGAAAGTTAACCCATGGTTCCTAGGCCGTCATTGTAAATAAAATACCTAGTAAAATAAAAAAATTCTATGAAAAATAGGGACAGTGACAATATCATTGCCTGTTGAGCACCCCTTAGGTAACACACTTTATAATCAACGTCAATAATATACTTGACGTAATATTGTGAATTGTAGGCCAGAACAGTAGGCAACACATTTCAAAAACACCATACCTGTTTGAATTATGTGATAGGGTAGTAGGAACCTTACTTTTTGTCAGTTTCCCCTGGGATCCTAATTAGGGAGGGTCACATTAGAAGGTTTAATACGGGTGTATTAGTCGACGGGAGAATATTACCATGAGTAAATAAAAAATAAATGACTAACAAATTGAAGCATCATTTTATTTGGTAGTAATATAAATAACAATACGTCATACAATGTTGCCAAACGCAATATACGCTAAAAGTATGTGGACACCTGCTTGTGGAACATCTCATTATAAAATCATGGACATTAATATGGAGTTGGTCCCCCTTTTGCTGCTATATCAGTCTTCACTCTTCTGGGAAGTCTTTCCACTAGATGTTGGAACATTGCTGCAGGAACTTACTTCCATTCAGCCACAAAAGCATTAGTGAGGTCGGACACTGATGTTGGGCGATTAGGCCTGGCTCAGTCAGCATTCCAATTTATCCCAAAGGTGTTCAATGGGGTTGAGGTCAGGGCTCTGTGCAGGCCAGTCATGTTCTAACACATCGATCTCGACAAATCATTTCTGTATGGACCTCGCTTTGTGCACAGGAGCATTGTCATGCTGAAACGGGAAAGGGCCTTCTCCAAACTGTTGCCACAAAGTTGGAAGCACAGAATCTTCTAGAATGCCATTGTATGCTGTAGCGTTAAGATTTCCCTTCATTGGAACTAAGGGGCCTAGCCCGAACCATGAAAAACAGCCCCATACCATTATTCCTCCTTAACCAAACTTTAGTCGGTACTATGCATTCAGGCAGGTAGCATTCTCCTGGCATCCACCAAACCCAGATTTGTCCATCGGACTGCATTGCGTTTGGTGATCTTAGGCTTGTGTGAGGCTGCTCGGCAATGGAAACCCATTTCATGAAGCTCCCGACTAAAAGTTATTGTGCTGAAGTTGCTTCCAGAGGCAGTTTGAAACTCGGTAGTGAGTGTTGCAAACGAGGATAGGCAATTTTTACGCGCTTCAGCACTTGGCGGTAGCCAAATCTACTAATTTGAAGGGGTGTCCACATACATTTGTATATATAGTGTATAGGTTCATAAAAACCTCACAAGCAAAATTAATAATGTTACAAACAAATAAATTCAATTTCATGAAAACATTAACTTATTCATGCTGATAGACTCAAAGGAGGCAAGTTTGCGCAAAACAAGCATTTGACATATTTTGCCATGAATAATGTGAGTAAAGTTGCTAAACAGTAACAACAAAACAATATAACATACTTGGTTCATTTCAAATTTGTTTGACTTGCATTTGAAATTCCTATTTCGGTCAACAGCTTTCCCAGCATCAGACAACTATAGACATGAATGAACTTGAGAGCAGTGGTGTAATGAAAATAGCATAGACCGTTTTCAGATTTCTCAGACACACAGAAAACGGTCTATCTTGAAAAGCACAGCACTTCTTATGAAAAGATCTTTTCAACTGTTTTTTTCTTCTTCTTTTCAGCACCAGTGACAGATGTCCAACCAGCATCCCGCATCCTTTTCATTGCAGCGAGCTTTAAAGTACTCCCAGGTGATTTCTGAATGGCAGGGCTCTGGATCTGAAACATTACAGACTAATACTGACGTGGACATCACAGCATTAACTACTTTTCAGTTACAGACTATATTTTACAAGTTGCAGAGTATAGACTATACCATACAATGCAATATGGTATTTCACAACTTATTTCATAATGCAGAGCGTGTACTGCCAAGTAAGTCAAGTATTTGGTGTTAATGTAAGGCTGGCTCATTCTACCTTCCTGAATATGTCCACTTTTTGATTCTGTGCTGCTGGGACACTTGGCTGCAGGCGGCTCTTGAATGGATCAGTTGCAACTGCAATGCTCTGCCATTATACGAACCAGAAAGACCCAAGTTAGATGATGTGATATGTAAAGCAAAATTATTTCCACAATTAAATGTGCATGTGCACACTATACAGCTTGCATATAAAGTTATGATAATAAATCCTGAGTTTAAACAAATCCAATGTTTTAAGTCTATCCAAGTTCAAGCAGTGTATTCATTAAATCTTGAAGCATTATTTACCAATAAATCATTATGTTCCGAGCTGTCAGACTTGGGGTCAAGCTCCAGGGTGCTTTTCCCCCAGGGCACAGACTTCCCAGTGGATGGAGGAGTTCTGATTCTGTAAGACTGTAGAGAAAATCACTCAATCACTCACAAAGAAATTGGATGGAGAGAATCCTCTGGGGGAATGGCTCACATATCATGGTCAATAAATAAAAACACAGTTAATGAATACTAAACATAAAAAAATCTATCAACATACTCCAATACCTTAATCCGTGGTGTTGCACTAACTATATTGGTGGAGCTCCAAGATGGAGTTCTGAGAGCTTCGGTTTCCTTTGACGCATCAAACATACAATACCACGTCAGTTCATCTAATCAATTCTACAGTGATCATACAGATAATTTATTATTGAATAGCGTAACTTATGCATTATGAATACAACAAATAAAATAATCAACCAATTCCAATACCTTAATTCGTGGTGTTGCTGCAACTCTTGTCATGGAGCTCCAAGATGGAGTTTTTGGGGCTTCGTTTTCCATTTCCTTTGACACATCAACACTATCAGTTCATCTAAGGTATTATACAGTGATGATGCACATGGATGTAGTGGAGAAACATTTCAGAAAATGTTTGACCCGAACAGAATCATTTTTAAGAAGTTCATGATCACTTACATTAATGTTTGGAGTCACAACAACTATTTTCTCTGAGGTTTGGGATGGGGTTACAGAGGCTTTCAGAGTTTTTGTCTTTCTCTGACTGTCTTTTGCCAAACGGAACACAGGCATCTTGGCGGAGGAGGAAACTTTGGGGGTTTCAGAACACCTAACTTCTTTGGACTTTGGCTCAGGCAGCTAATTTGTAAATATAAAAAAATTAAAATAACAATTTTTGTCAGACACTTTTAAACAACACAAACTGTTGTAATGCTCTGATATCTGAATATCTACCTGTTCATCCTGTGTCTCAAGCTGCCTGCTCATTTTCTTTTCTTTTTTCAGGTCTGTAATCTCTTGTAGTAAGCTTTCCTACAACCCAACATGACATCATGACTGAGTAAATAGACAACATTTGTCACTTGACACAGCTTTGTCAGCATGGGACATGACACACTTACCCTCTCGTTCATTTCTTTCTTTAGTTGTTCCTTCAAACGGTCATTCTCAATCTTCTGCTGTGACAGCGCCAATTCCTGAGGAAAAATCAGAAAAATATCCAAGAAGCAGAGGTATAACACTCTACTGAAATGCTCCCAGTTAATCCGATCTCATGTGTATTTCTCTACTATATTGTAGCATACCAGTGATGTTCTATTAGCAGTTGCCTCCTTGTCTTTCCTCTTCTTCTCATCAAGCTCTGCATCTTTCTCGTCAACCATTTTGTCATACTGGTTCTGATACCAACAGAGAACTAAATGTTAACAAACACACATGGATAACATTTCATACAACATGCAAGATGGCAGCGGTGTTGGTGTAATCTGCGGATATTGACCTAAAAATAACTTTACCTTGTGCTTTTCCATCAAGGCAACCATGTCTGCTATCTTGTTCTGACATTTGATTTCAGTATCTTCCTTACTCTTGACGGCATCTGTTGCTGCAAGATGTAGCTTTTGCACCTGCAAGGATCAAGATGTGCAGCAAGTATGTTGCCACATCTACCAGAATGTACCATATTATTAACTTCCAATAAGCACCTTTTTCTGAAGCTCTGCCTCAGATGTTGATTTGGTTCCAAGGTCATCAAGCAAACTTTTACATTCCTCTTCATTTGATCGTTGAACATTTTCTGACTCCTCTTTCAATTTGTTTATCTGTAATGGATGAAAAACCATGTTGCATCACAACTGAATTACAATGTTGCACTTGTCTTGTAAATTACCATTTAAAGCCACACGGTACCTCATTTTCAAGTTCACTGGATTTTGCTGTCTCAATTGCAATTTGTTTCTTCAACGTTTTGTTCTGAGAACATACAAGTAAATGAAAAACAGGTTATAGAAAGCTGAACAGTTTATATTACTGTATAATTCATTTGTCATTTTATAATCGATTTTTTAGTCAACACAAACCTCTTTTTGGTATTCGTCCTGAACTTTAGTTTTACTCTCTAATTTTATCTTCAGGTTGGACAGCTAGAGAGAAAAAGCTAAGTGTTTGATAAGATAATTAAAGACAAAATAATCCAAGTGTAGACATGACTTTGATAATCACCTTTGACTCCACTGCTTTCATTTGTTTATCTTTCTTTGAGAGCTCAGCCTGCAGATCTCCACACTATAGGAATTAAGTCAAACAGAAAATAGTCAACTTTATTTACTATCACTCATCAGTGTGAATATAGAATAAAACAGACGTGCATTTAGATTTGGACATTTACATGACTTGGCCATATAATTTATTTGAAAAACAGTGTTAAACTGACATCATGTTGAAAGATCCAATACAGACGTTTTATCTCAATATCAAATATTTTCTGGGTAACAATTAAGTACCTTACTGTGATTGTTTTAAAATAAAATGGTAAAAAAATAAACAAAAATAACTTCTTAGCAAAGAGCAATTTCTCAAGCAAGAATTTAGCTAGGACTATCTGGGAGTGGTTTGAGTAGGGAGGGGGAAACTGACAACTAGATGTTATTGGCAGAGAGGTTTGGAAGACTCTTTCTTATTGGTCTATTAACTAATTTACCACATGGTGATGACATCAGGCAGGCCAAAACTCCATTCCACCAAAACATACAGAAATTTCAGGCGGTCTTTTCAAACTGCTTTTACACTAAAAGGGCATTATCATAATTTTCACAATTTCACAGTATTATTCCAACCTCATAGACAGTTGATTTGCTTACCCTTTCTTCAAGTTTCTTCTGCAGATTCTCAGTGTCTTGGCCTTGCTCTTCAACTTTGGCATTTAAGGATTTCAATTCCTCTCTACAGGAAAAAGGTGAATGATTTTGGGAAATTAAAACAAATGTTGCTGCATGCAACATTGTATAATGACTATCATTACTAAAGATTTATAAACAATTAACTCTAACTGACCGTAATTGGTGGTTTTCTTCTTGGAGTCTTTCAATTTCCTTCTTCATCTTCATCTCTTTTGCCTCGCTCTCCTGAATGACAAGAATATTCCCATTACAACACAATACCATGAATTATCAGCAAACTGCTAAATTATTCTGTATTACTCTATACAGACAGCATCACATGTTTAATTCATACAGACCTTCAGTTGTGCTACCAGAATGTTTGCCTCTGAGGATTCATTCTGAATCTGCTCCAGAATAGTCTTCTTCTCAAGCTGCAGCTGATTGAAACTTGCTAATAGCTCCTTATACTTCTCCCTGGAGAATAATTCACAATCAGCATTATTTACAAAGACATAGAAAAAAACTATCCCTCAGGTTATTGAATACTTTATACTTGAACATCCAAGGACTCACTCATGCTGTACAATGTCTGTCTTTAGATTCTCTTTCTCCTTGATGGATTTTTCATCTCTTCTCATTGCAGCAGATAACTGCCCCTCAATCTCTTTTATTTTCCTCTGTGGGATACAACATATTAACAATTTATTTCCTGGACTCATGTATGTACAGGTGTCAAACAAAACATTTAAACATAAATTTGCATTGCCAATATTGTGCAAGGAAAATACAATTAATAGAATGAAACCTCAGTCATATTGGCTTTTTCGTTCAAGTCGTTTTGCATTGTTTCAGCATTTCCAAGAGCCTTTTCCAGTAAAATGTTTTCAACAGACATGGTTTCCACTTTATTCTAGAAGGGTACAACATATTCCAATATTAAAAGATAATACGATTTATGCAAACAATATCCTTCTAAATAAGAAGCGCTATAAATGTATCCACACAACTGATCATCTGAACATCATCTCACCTTAACTTGGTGAATTTCAGCATGTTTCCCCTCAAGCTCTGTGGTGAGTTCTGATGTTCTGGTCTCCACAACTTTAATTGTTTCCTCTAGTGACTGTATGGATTTATTTTTTACATCCTAAAGGCAAGAGTAAAATAATTGCTATTTCATTAACCTCACCATGGACTAGGCATGACAGTTATGAGGGAAGTGCCAATTTGAGTCCACAAAACATAGGGGACATATAATCTTTACCAATTCATCTTCAAGGATTTGTAGCTGGCTGTCTTTCTTTTCTTTCTGTTCTTTGATCTCTCCTAGAAAACAAAATTTATATTTAATCTGGTTGCATACAAGCTAAAACAAATGTCAATATTCGAAAAATAAAGCAATTGTAACACGAAAGGGTGTGTGATACACCTTTTTTTAGCACAGTCGCAAGTACGAGGCAAAGCCGAGCAATACTTTACCTAATTCAAGGTTTTTCCTGTCAAGTTCCTCTGTGACTGCCGTAAGCTTCAGTTCAAGTTCTTTTACCCTGAGAAACAAGTTAACATTCAAAGTAATATAAGAATCTTGATTACCATTTTGGGGTTCACCAAACAGGGGTCAAAATAGTAAATGTATTCATTTCTCACCTCTGTATCTCAACTGTTAATGATGTCTGAAATTCCTGGGCTGTGGCCTGAATCTGTACAAGCTTGTCTGCTTGTTGATCTTTTATTTTGTTGAGCTCTTCCAAGCTTGAGTCTTTCTTGGCAATGACCTTTGCATTCTCCTCTTTGTTGCTCTCTAATGCTGTAGCAATAGCTTTTCTACTTTCCTATAGAGATTTAAAGTAACAATGCACTTTTCCATTGTCTCATTATGTACTATCCACAGCCACATAAAGATAAATAACAACTTAGAATGTAAAATGGCCAACATATGCCTCCTTGGAATATACATGATGAACTGCATAACTTGCATTTTAAATATAATTTTTATTAACATATTGGAGTACAAAACAACATACTAACCTCACATTCTTCATTGAGCTGTTCTGCACTTTGCAGACTTTCTAACAAAGATTCTTGTTCTTGTTTGGAACATTGAAGGGCTTCCTGGTGTTGTTCTGTCAAAGGAAATAAGATGTTAATGTTCTTGTCGTAATATATGATATTATATAGGAATAAGGAAGTTTCACTTCCAGTAAAATGCATGAAATGGATTTAAAAGTTCACCAAGACCTATTCGGATGGAATTCATTTTACTGAGCGTAATGTAAATTGTGCACAAGAACAAAACACCACATCCATAATTTTAGTCCTGAATCTGCCATGGCAGGAGTAACAATTCCAGCCAGAATAACCATGGTCCTCTGATATTACTACTCTCGTTCTTATCGACATCGCTGTGTTTTCCGTAACATTAGAGTTTGACAAGTATTGCTTGCAGTTTGAGCAAGAAAACATAAAACTGATTTGATCAATTGAAGCTTAAAACAAAGTGCTGCACATTACCATAAGTATGTGGACACCTGCACGTCAAACATCAAATTCCAAAATCATGGGCATTAATATGTAGTTGGTCCCTCCACTTTTCTGGGAAGGCTTTCTACTAGTGGTTGGAACATTGCTGCGGGGACTTGCTTCCATTCAGCCACAAGAGTAAGTGAGGTTGGGTACTGATGTTGGGCGATTAGGCCTGGCTCGCAGTCGGCGTTCCAATGCATCCCAAAGTTGCTTGATGGGGTTGAAGTCAAGGCTCTGTGCAGGCCAGTCAAGTTCTTCCACACCGATCTCGACAAACCATTTCTGTATGGACCTCGCTTTGTGCACATACTTTTGTATACAGTGTATATTTCATATAACTGGCCTGCCATTATCAACTTTCAAAGTGAATACTTTTGTTTATACCTTTTGTGCCAGTGAACTGAAGTTGAACATTGCCAAATGCATCAGTTTAATTAAGCCTAAATACGCAATAAAAAAGTATTGCGGTTATAGGCTTATTAAAAGGGGCAATCTGCATTTGCTACATCCATTTTGAGAATTGTGAATTATTGATATGTAGCCATTGTTTCTTGAAGAATATAACTTATAAATGCCTCATGAGCTTAGTTCAACTGTCGTACCCCATCAGAAAATATAAGCTTGTTTTACTCTGTTTGTAAACAATGTAAATGTAAACAAACACTATATAGCCTAAGAACATGGTTACAACTATAATGTTGATATCATGGATGCCCAGACTAAGCATCCATTGTTCTGTCTATGAATTTGAGAGTGGTTACACTTCTTTAACCTCATCCCTAAGCTTTTTACCAAAGCAGGGGCGGGAGAAGGCATTGTTAGTTTTTCAACTGCTGATTGTCTCTTTAAAGAAACCCTGGCTGTTGATGTAGTAGGCAGTAGATCAATAGAACACAAAGCATCCCCGGGGTTAACTTTGTTGGACATGGCAAGTTCACTTTCGCATCTCAAGTGCAAATAGGTCTACTGTTCAGCAGCTCATATCAGCAGGATGTGGGGCATTTTTATTAGGAGGAACTTCCACCGTGGACCTCTAAAATAATGATTTGGATCACACTTCCTCAATTTAAATATTATGAGGACACCTACAAATGTTGGCAGCCAAGCACGAGTTATCAATGTAGCCTACTATCTTGACATGACCTTTAAATATTTTCACACCTTGAATGAAGAAAAAAAATGAGTTATAGGAGGCAGTTTGGAAAAACATACTACGCAAATCATCCTCTGGAATAACGCACATGCTGGGGTAATAATTACATAACCAACGTCTCTAGTAATACCAGTCCCGTCCAAATAAGATCTAGGCCTAATCAATGAACAAAAAGTGCCCATCTTACGTGCTGCCCGTTGTAACCGTTTGCAACTCTCTTGTGTTTCATGGAGGTTGAGCAGGATTGCCTGAAGTTCTTTTTCTTTGTCCTTCATTTTCATCTGAAGTATCACAACCTGTAAGAGACATTTTCAGTTTGCATAGTCTACATACACAATGCCAAAAACTGTTCATATTGTTTGTGACAACAATAGGTTTCCGAAAATGTGTGTTTTAGGAACCACTCAGAGAGGGTGTCCTCTACTCGTGTTCAGTCAGTTATAGACCAACCTCTTCTTCTTTCATACTGAATTCTTTCTCAAACTTCTCCTTTAAAACGGCAAATTCTTCCAAATCCTCTTTGACTGTAAAATATTCACATCATTGGAGTTATTGTTCTCTTTTTATATACTGTGTAAAGTGCCTAGTGTTATGTTCACAACAACACAATACAAGTGCATTGATGATGATATATTTCAAGTATACATACCTTTCAGCATTTCATGGCGATCAGTTTCTGCTTGAATACGTAGACTTTCAAAGGCAGCATTCATCCTCTATAACAATTAATACAAATGTTTTTACAAATATTCTTTTTCACTAGCATCATATAACTGACGCCATACATGCTGTATTAACCTCTCTAGGGTAGGGGGCAGTATTTGCACGGCCGGATAAAAAACGTACCCGATTTAATCTGGCTATTACTACTGCCCAGAAACAAGAATATGCATATAATTGTTTGATTTGGATAGACAACACCCTAAAGTTTCTAAAACTGTTTGAATGGTGTCTGTGAGTATAACATAACTCATATGGCAGGCAAAAACCTGAGAAGATTCCTTACAGGAAGTGCCCTCTCTGACCATATCTTGGCCTTCTACACTCTCTTTATTGAAAACTGAGGATCTCTGCTGTAACGTGACACTTCCTACGGCTCCCATAGGCTCTCAGAAGGCGGCAGAACGGGGAATGATGCCTTTGCAGGCCCAGGCTGAAAAACAGTAGCGCATTTGGATAGTGGTCGATCAGAGAACAATGAGACTGGAGGCGCGTGCACGAGCCGACACCCTGTTTTAATTTTTCCGTCTTTGAACGAAAACAGGGTTTCCCGGTCGGAATATTATCGCTTTTTTACGAGAAAAATCACATAAAAATTGATTTTAAACAGCGGTTGACATGCTTCGAAGTACGGTAATGGAATATTTAGAATTTTTTTGTCACGAAACGCGTCGGGCGCGTAACCCTTCATCACCCTTCGGATAGTGTCTTGAACGCACGAACAAAACAGAGGATATTTGAACATAACTATGGATTATTTTGAACCAAACCAACATTTGTTATTGAAGTAGAAGTCCTGGGAGTGCATTCTGACGAAGAACAGCAAAGGTAATCCAATTTTTCTTATAGTAAATCGGAGTTTGGTGAGGGCCAAACTTGGTGGGTGTCAAAATAGCTAGCCCGTGATGGCGAGCTATCTACTCAGAATATTGCAAAATGTGCTTTTGCCGAAAGGCTATTTTAAAATCGGACATAGCGATTGCATAAAGGAGTTCTGTATCTATAATTCTTAAAATAATTGTTATGTTTTTCGTGAACGTTTATCGTGAGTAATTTAGTAAATTCACCGGAAGTTTGCGGTGGGTATGCTAGTTCTGAACGTCACATGCTAATGTAAAAAGCTGTTTTTTTATATAAATATGAACTTGATGAACAAAACATGCATGTATTGTATAACATAATGTCCTAGGAGTGTCATCTGATGAAGATCATCAAAGGTTAGTACTGCATTTAGCTGTGGTTTGGGTTTATGTGACATTATATGCTAGCTTGAAAAATGGGTATCTGATTATTTCTGGCTGGGTACTCTGCTGACATAATCTAATGTTTTGCTTTCGTTGTAAAGCCTTTTTGAAATCGGACAGTGTGGTTAGATTATAACGAGAGTGTTGTCTTTAAAATTGTGTAAAATAGTCATATGTTTGAGAAATTGAAGTAATAGCATTTCTAAGGTATTTGAATATCGCGCCACGGGATTCCACTGGCTGTTGAGTAGGTGGGACGATTTCGTCCCACATACCCTAGAGAGGTTTAATGAAGATAACAAATCAATTATATCAATTATATTATTTTAATCAAAAGAACAGAAAATTATAATATTCACCTGAATAGTTTCACTGTTTTCCATGAACAAGTGATGGGTTTCCTCTCTTTCAGATTCAACTAAGAGAACATAGGTTGGTTTGAGGACAACGTAGACCACAGAATGTCATCATTTCGCATTCAGGCAACTAGCATGTACACTTAGGCTGAGTAGTCGGCATGTTTTACTCACATAGATGGATTTTCTCAGCTGATCTTTCAAACGTATCCTTTAGTATATTACATAGGTTCCGTGTTGCATTGTTTCTGTTGGAAAAATAAACATTACAGAAAAAAGCAGAATGATGATGATACAATTTATAGTGACAGTTTCATGTTATAATCAAATACATACTTGTTCTGCAGATCATCATTCTCACTGATCTGATCCTCTAGTTTTATGCTGAGGCTTTCATTTCCGAACTAAAACATAAAGGAAAGGAAAAATAGGATATATAATAATAATTCTTTTTTTTAAAGGACTTCAGCATTTTTTGCATCTTTTCAATATAGGCCTATACCTGTACATTTATTGGTACATACCTGCAATTCTTGAATGGCTTTACGTTGGGTTTCAATTGTTCTTTTGTTTTCTTGCAGCTTCCTGTCTTTTTGCACAGCCTCTGAGTCCACTTTGACTTTCCAATATTTTACTTTCTGAACTTCTTCAAACAGTTTTGAATACAGCTGACTGGGTTTGCAATTGGTCTAAGAAGATTTAGAAAACACATGTCAGAAATCTACAGCATAATCTATGCATAATCAGCGGAGGCTGGTGGGATGAGCTATAGGAGGACAGGCTCATTGTAATGGCTGGAATGGAATCAATGGAATGGAGTCAAACGTGGTTTCCATATGTTTGATACGTTCCATTTATTCCATTCCAGTCTTTACAATGAGCCCGTCCTCCTATAGCTATTTCCTCCAGTCTCCTCTGAATCACAGCCTATTATGTAAAACTAATGCTCCTAAGAATTGAGATAAAGGCTAATTTGCTCATATGCGACTAATCTCGGTTAACCCAGAACTAAAGTCTAGCGTAATTGATCAGATGCTCGATTAAGTTCTGGGTAAAGAAGTGTTAAGAGAAGAGATAGAACGAGGAGCTCTACCCTCTCTCTTTGCAAGTTACGGGCAAATCTATGGGCCAAATGTCCCCTCCCCTTCCGAAATTCAACACACCACACCAAATCTTGATTTTTCCAAATAACCGGTGACAAAAAACCCAAGGACCGGAACTAATGCTGCTCGCTATCTCCCGCATCCCATTGTATCATGACAGACCTACTGTACCATTTATGTTTCCATAGTCTGTCCACCAGAGATTAACACTCAACTAATATTGGCTTGCTGGTGAGTTGTAGAATGTGGTATCTATCTAGGCCAGTGGTATTCAAACTCTTTCAGAAGGGACCCCATTTTTTTTGCCAGAATTTCTGGTGACCCCACCCCTCCCCAAATCTTATGACACAACCTTAAAATCAGTCAATTTCAATGTTTACGTCAACAAATAACCTTAAATTCATTAAATGTTCATTTTTCTTATCAATGTATCTTTCCCAAAAATGTTTGTATGTTGTCCAATACAATAATTTGTACTCTTAATTTTTTGTTCCTCCCAAAATTATTATTATTATTTGAATTGGGGGGACCCTACTCCAATTCCCCCACGACCCTGACTTTGAATACCTCTGATCTAGGCTTCCAGTGCATTCAGAAAGTATTCAGACCCCTTGGCTTTTCCCACATTTTGTTACGTTACAGCCTTCTTCTAAAATGTATTTTTATTTTTATTCCCTCATCTATCTACACACGATACCCCATAATGACAAAGCAAAAACAGGTTTGTAGAAATGTTTACAAATGTGTAAAAAAAACATTTTACATAAGTATTCAGACCCTTTATTTTGTTGAAGCATCTTTGTCAACGATTACTGCTTAGAGTCTTCTTGGGTATGACTCTACAAGCTTGGCACACCTGTATTTGGGGAGTTTCTCCCATTCTTCCCTGCAGATAATCTCAAGATCGGTCAGGTTGGATGGGGAGCGTCGCTGCACAGCTATTTTCAGGTCTCTCCAGAAATATTCGAATGGGTTCAAGTCCGTGCTCTGGCTGGGCCACTCAAGGACATTCAGAGACTTGTCCCAAAGCCACTCCTGAGTTCGTCTTGGCCGTGTGTTTAGGGTCATTGTCCTGTTGGAAGGTGAACCTTCACTAACTGAATGGTGAACTTACTAAATGACTGAGAGTTTGACTGTGTGATATTAGGTTGCTTCTTGTGTAAATATTTTCCGTCTGGATTTTAATGATTTTAATGATCTGAGGTCCTGAGCGCTCTGGAGCAGGTTTTCATCATGGATCTCTCTGTACATTGCTCCATTCATCTTTCCCTTGATCCTGACTAGTCTTCCAGTCCCTGCCCTTGGTTGTTCCAAACTTCTTCCATTTAAGAATGATGGAGGCCACTGTGTTCTTGGGGACCTTCAATGCTGCAGAAATGTTTTGGTACCCTTTCCCAGATCTGTGCCTCGACACAATCCTGTCTCTGAGCTCTATGGACAATTCCTTTGACCTCATAGTTTGGTTTTTGTTCTGACATGCACTGTCAACTGTGGGACCTTATATAGACAGGTGTGTGCCTTTCCAAATCATGTCCAATCAATTGAATTTACCACATGTGGAGTCCAATCAAGTTGTAGAAACATCTCAAGGATGATCAATGTAAACAGGATGCACCTGATCTCAATTTCGAGTCTCATAGCAAACGGTCTGAATACTTTGTAAATAAGGTTTTAAGTTTTTAATTCTTAATAAATTTGCAAAAAAATCTAAAAAGCTGTTTTCGCTTTGTCATTATGTGGTATTGTGTGGAGATTGATGAGGAAAAAGTTATTTAATACATTTTAGAAAAGGCTGTAACGTAACAAAATGTGGAAAAAGGGAAGGGGTCTGAATACTTTCCGAATGCACTGTATATTGTGGCGTGCTAAAGTTGACGTGACCATTTCGGCTTTTCAGAAATAAATGTTTGCAACATCCCAAGTGGTTTTCTAAAGACCCACTCTTGTTGATACTCATTGGTGTAATATAAACAGGTGAACGTATAGGGAAACTTAAGGAATCAAGGGGCTTGGCAAAGCAAACATCCCCCTCTGCTCTCTATAGCAGTTTTATTCCCCCACGTCCCACGCCACGTCCCACCAGCTCCAAGTCACATCACATACTATTATGTTTTTATCTGTGTTCACACCAAACTAAGTTTACTTACTTCTTCATTTTCCATTGGTGGCACAACTTTCATCTTGAATACATCTTTTGAGGGGAGAGAAAATCTATGAGAAAATAATTATAACTCGAGATGCATGTGCAACTTATGATTTAGAATATATACATTTTGCATAAAACTGTAGGGACCAGTTTAGCCTATCCCTATTTCCGTGACTAAAAAGCACCTTCAATGGAGTATCTGGGTTTGACAAACCAGCCCTAAATGTTAAAAATAATGTGAGATTTTTTAAATGAAAGTTCCATATGCATTTTTACATGTATAATGCATATGGTAATAAAATACCTGATCTGGTGGGTTTTGTTGGCACAACCGTATTCATAGAGGGAAAAGGCATGTTTGACTCTTTGTCCAAACATTTATTATAACCCTAAGAAATGAAGTAGCACATCAGTGTAAAGTCATTCAAATTGACAAAATACCAAACAATTGTATTTCAAACTAAACATAAAGCTGAGGTACCTGCTGCAAAGTTTGCATGAAACATCCCCCATCCTCCACTATTTCCTGTGGTTTGACAGTAGAAACCTGTCCTGGGATTGGGTTGACTCTAGGAGGCACCAACAGCTTGAAGTTGAATCCTCTCTCTCTCTCCATCCTAAAAACGAAATGGTAACGTTAATGTTAGCTAGCTATAGTAGCTAATTGTCAACAACACGCTATTGACATTTAGTAAAGTAGCAAGCAAGGGCCTTTGGCAATTTTTTCTTCATAAAACCTTAGTTAGCGAACTGAAATGTCGTCACAACAGCAAACATCTAACGTTAGCTAATTTTAGCTAGCAACTTTCGCTAATGTCAGCTATGCTGTTGCGGTCGGAGACTGGCCACATTCACAAGAAAACTAAATATATTGACCTAATATATTAAGCTAATTAATATCTATCTAATATCTAATTGTGAATTATTTGCTTACGTTAGCTAATAGCACGGTACCTGGCGATGAAGAAGACAGCCAACGGTTTTTGAGTTGAAATTCAACGGCTGAGCTCTACTGCAGGCACGAGCACATCTCTTCTAAACCAGCGCGTGGTAGGCCATGATTTCCTCACTTTCCAAACCGAAAACACAAACGACTTCTCAACTTTATTCCATCCTAAACGACATTTTTAAATATCTAAAATACCTATATTTTGTGAGCGTGTGAGGAATGTAGCTATCGAACGGATACATTTGAAGAAATAGACAGTTGCATTATACCAGTAATTTATATGTATTTTATGGAAACATTGTAGACTAAGTTAGCCAATTAATTCAAGCAGCTATTGTATCCTTTGGCCACAGTAACGGGCCAGGTTTGATGTTATTTGTTAAATCCACTTCAATCAGTGTAGATGAAGGGGAGGAGACAGGTTAAATAAGGATTTTTATGCCTTGAGACAATTCAGAGGTTAAATGGGAAAGACAAAAAATGTAAGTGCCTTCCTTTGAACGGGGTATGGTGGTATGTGTCAGGCGCACCGGTTTGTGGCAAGAACTGTAACGCTGCTGGGTTTTTTCACGCTCAACAGTTTCCTGTGTGAATCAAGAATATTCCACCACACAAAGGACATCCAGCCAACTTGACACAGCTATTTGAAGCATTGGAGTCAACATGGGCCAACATCCCTGTGGAACACTTTGGACACCTTGTAGTGTCCATGCCTCGACGAATTAAGGATGTTCTGCGTTTGGTGTACTCAGTGTGTTTTTAATTACATCATAATATCTCTCCTGGCTAATGAACACAATATCCCATTTCTGTTTTCTTTTTTGTGTCAAGACCACATTATGGCCATCATCAATGTATGAAACACATGATTAAAAGTATCTTTATGTGCATATTTGCTGACGTCAAAGTGCCTCCCTCCAAGTCCCTTGAGCATGTGAAAATGATGATGATGACCAAAGATTGTCTGTTCCATAGAATTTGGAATTAGAACAATTTACTAGGATCTCTAGGTAAAACTGTCCAGTAGACAAATGTGTTGTGGCTGTGTGTGATCGTTCCTATGAGAACCAGTTTGATGAGTACCAATGTTTTTTTGAAGAAATGTTTGAAGCGTGGTACATTTTACATTAATGTATCTGTTTGCTTTGATTATCACTGTTTGTGTATTCAAACAAAAATACAATTTATTGCTTAGAAAGTTATGCCACTGCAGTAATGTATTTTTGTTTGCAGTTTGTCAGTATTGAACCTGGCCTCTATTGAGGTTAGTCTTTTAGTTATGTATTCATATTTCTAAAATATTGTTGTTTATGTTTACATGTAGTGGCTAACTTTCTCTTTCATGCTATAGTTTTGTTTTTCACTGTGTGTATACCTGTGTGTTTGACAGACATCTAAGAGAGATTCAAATATGTTTCATTCACTTCTTTCTTGTACAGTTCTTGGTAATGACCACAGGGTGGGAGTGTGTGACAGAAAACAAAAATAACAAAAAAAAGATACATTGGGCCCCTACCTAGCGAAAGCTTCCTACAGGACTGACTAAATACAAGTAGGATTATTATGAAACTGGCATCCTCTACATAAGGCGTGATCAGCAGTTATTGTTTTCATATTTATTGTTTTCAGAAAGAAAAGACATTGTTGTCAACAAAAAGTTATACAGACACAGTGCAGAACTTTGACCATGAGTGCACACAGCAATCCACAGGGAAAAGTGACATCTGTAGTCTACCTCAGATTGCAGGCCTGAGGCCCTGTCACATCTGATGGGCTCTCTCTCACGTCAGTTCAAACATGAAAAATAAAGGAACCATGCTGTACCTTCCCTTCCTCCACCCTTCCATCCAGAACCGTACGTAGGAGGTGAGGAAGGACTGTGGTCTGTCATAGAAAACTAGCACCAAAAAGGCAGGAGATCGGCAACAGTAGTGCTCTCTCATGGAAGCCTTATGTTCCACATAGGAAAGAAGAGGGTTAATTAAGAAAGTAAAACTCTTCCATCCATTCCTACCTAAGCTACCGTACCTCTCCTTCTCTCCTTACTTTTTCCTTTCACATTCTTTGGCACATGACTTGGCCCTGGTTGTGTGCCCGGTGGTGGTGTAATGGACTGGGTCCTCCTCACCGGCCCAGCCCAGGCAGCATCAGAACCGGCAGCATCACGCTTGCTGCTGGTAAACCTGTTTTTTCCAGGGTTGCATCCCAAATGACACCCTATTCCCTATATGGGGTTCTGGTCAAAAGCAGTGCACTATATAGGGAAGTGGCCTGGTTAAAAGTAGCACACTATATAGGGAATAGGGGGTCATTTAGGACACAATCCAGGGCTGCTGGGCTGAGTAGTGTGGGATCTTTACAGTGAAAGCATCATGGCATAATGACATCACAGTCATCTCCCTGTACTGTTTGAGAGAGAGAGTCAAGGGCTTTCATATGAAATGCTGCCACCGTTGCCTCTCCAGTCTCCACGGCTATTTATCCATGGTCATTCTTGATGAGTAAAGCTGCTACTAATCAGACATCATTCACTACTGCGCAATTCATTACAGCTCATAAAAGCGGATGAGGTCATAGCTGTTATGTGTGATTTTCTGCATCAGAGATTTAGTGAAGACGTTGAACCTCTGGCAAACCAACCTACACACTAGTTCTATACTATGTGGTATTGTGGGGTAGACAGGCTACTGTAAGTATTTGATTGGGAATCAGAACTTCCACAGATATTCTTATGGATGTATCTACTGAATCCCACTCCCATGGTTCTGGTCCATAACTGCTCTATGACTGTTGAAATCATGTTTCTTTTATTTCGTTTTCAATCTTTATTTATTCAGGAAGTCCCATTGAGGTGAGAAGACTTATTTTACAAGGCTGACCTGGCCTGTTCATGCAAAACCATATATCTTGGCTAGACAGAGAAGCTTCTGATGTCACAAAGCCCCTCAAAATAAGCATTAGGAGGAAAGTATCAGACACACAGATTTAGCAGAGCAGAAGGCCTCCTGGGAACCCAGTATTTGTTTAAATTCCAAATCCACACGTTGTGTTTATTTATCAAGTGTAATCTGGCGTAGTTATCAGTGCTGGAAGGGCAGCTCAGAGTTTACACACCAAGTTCAAATATTGCATTTTCAACGCAGCGAGCAATTGCAATATGTCCTCACATGAAATTGAATCTCTTGAAAGAGCAAGCGAAAACAAACAGTCGGTTACTTGCTAATGACATCATTATGTGCATACCTAGATATCATTACTCTACACATTAAGGTTGTATGGTTCTGCACAAGCCTCAACTTTTCATCAACAAGCAAAACATTGCTGTTATATCCTAAATCTTCAATGTCTTCCTAATACTTTATACTATAAACATGACATTCTCATATCGTAACCTTCCATTGTCGGGACATACGAACTCATGAATTCCCTCGCTTTGTACCTTTGCAGCGCACCAAGACATTAGTCAAGATCAATGTAGCTACAGATGATGCATTAAATATAATACATAGGCCTATGTAGTATTACAGTAACAGGCTGCCTAAGACAGGCATTGTCTTTGTCCCAAATGGCCCCCTTTCTCTATGTCGTGTACTACATTTGACCTGGGCTCTGGTCAAAAGTAGTGCACTTTATTGGGAATATGGTGCCATTGGGACGTAGCCTTTGCCATATTGAGGGACTGTACAGAGGAAAGGCTATGTAGTGCATTACAGTATTACATAAAGCCTAATGCCAACGTTTCCAGCCCTGCAGGCACAAACCAGCCATCATTTCCCAAGGTATGGTAAGAGGTAAACACCCTGATACTGTAACATTCCATCAACAAGATCAAACAGAGAAGACATCCACAGCCCTGCCCAGGTATTAAACAGTACAGTACACCACTGTCTTCATAGGGGTGTGCACTAAGAAACCTTTCCAAGGTGATCCCATTCAAAAGCACTGTGGAAAGCAAAGCACACATTCAGGAGGAGGAGGAGGAGGACGAAGGATAAAACCACGTCCTGTACAATATAGATCAAATCTCCTTTAGTGGAGGTCAACGACCCCTCACTGTATGCCTCTTTTACCGTTAATAGTGCCGTTCTCCGGGGATATGATGTTTGGATTGTTCTGGAAATATATAGGCAATAAAGGACAAAGGGGTGTCATAAACGTTGATTAAAGCTCTTCTTAAAAGAGCCAGGCGGGAGAGGTTCCTGAGTTATGGAGGCGTTTCAGTCGCCGTTATTGTTTCTGTGACAGAGACCTCTTAATGCTGCTGCCTGTGTCTGGCTGAGCCATCCTGGACGACACGGTGCAGCGGTAAACATCTCTCTCTTTGAGGAGAGGAGACCGTCATTAATCCGCAAGCTGGGACAGAGGAGAGGAGAAGAGGGGAGGAGGGAAGACATCACACCCAGCCAGCCCAGCCAACAACCCAGCCCAGTCTCCCAACCTCCCAGCCCAGCCCCCCAGCCCACAGCCTCCCAGCCCAGCCCCCCAGCCTAGCAGTCCAGCCCAGCATCCCAGCCCCCCAGCCCAGCCTACAAGCCGCCACCAGCAGGTCACAATAACCCCCAACCTGCATGATTTTTCACCATCCAGATGTCGGTTCTTCTTTTGTTGGTACAGCTTAAATTTCAAAGATCCTGATGGTGGTAGTAGTGGTGGTTACATTGTTTAATGGCCTTTCTATTAAATGACATTATGGTTATAATAACTCTTGATACACTGTTAGGGAAGGCTGTCTGTAGACTCTTTTTTAAAGACAATATTGCATGTCATCACATTCCATGTCTCTTTAGGCCTATGTCACATTTATAAAGAAAAATGCTAAGTGGAATTCAGAGGATGAAGTGATGATATGTAGGATAGCTGCAAACAGTTGCATGAATAAGACTCAAGATCATGAGGTGATTTAGCTATCCTCCTGGCTCCTACATTAACAGCTGAAATAAATAATAGCAGAGTAGAGGAAACATAACACTGCTCTGTCTTGAAACATGACCGTATATTAGACAGTGACAGAATTAGGGAGAAGGGAGGATCATTGTACAAGTGACAGGCAATTCATTTGTCCATATCCATCACTTAGCACCTCTCTTGTCTGTCATCCATTTAATGTGTGCATAAACCACCCCCTGACATAAACATGGAGAAGTACCATAGATAGAAAGAGTCTGTATGAGTTCTACAGACAGATGGTTGTTTAGTTTGATGGTAGAACCAGGATGATGTTCGACAGACAGGTGGTTGTTTAGTTTGTTTAGTTTGATGGTAGAACCAGGATGATGTTCTACAGACAGATGGTTGTTTAGTTTGATGGTAGAACCAGGATGATGTTCGACAGACAGATGGTTGTTTAGTTTGATGGTAGAACCAGGATGATGGTCTACAGACAGATGGTTGTTTAGTTTGATGGTAGAACCAGGATGATGTTCTACAGACAGATGGTTGTTTAGTTTGATGGTAGAACCAGGATGATGTTCGACAGACAGATGGTTGTTTAGTTTGATGGTAGAACCAGGATGATGGTCTACAGACAGATGGTTGTTTAGTTTGATGGTAGAACCAGGATGATGTTCTACAGACAGATGGTTGTTTAGTTTGATGGTAGAACCAGGATGATGGTCTACAGACAGATGTTTAGTTTGATGGTAGAACCAGGATGATGTTCTACAGACAGATGGTTGTTTAGTTTGATGGTAGAACCAGGATGATGGTCTACAGACAGATGGTTGTTTAGTTTGATGGTAGAACCAGGATGATGTTCTACAGACAGATGGTTGTTTAGTTTGTTTAGTTTGATGGTAGAACCAGGATGATGTTATACAGACAGATGGTTGTTTAGTTTGATGGTAGAACCAGGACGATGTTCCACAGACAGATGGTTGTTTAGTTTGTTTAGTTTGATGGTAGAACCAGGATGATGTTATACAGACAGGTGGTTTTTAGTTTTATGGTAGAACCAGGATGATGTTCGACAGACAGATGGTTGTTTAGTTTTATGGTAGAACCAGGATGATGTTCGACAGATAGATGGTTTTTAGTTTAATGGTAGAACCAGGATGATGTTCGATAGACAGATGTTTGTTTAGTTTTATGGTAGAACCAGGATGATGTTCTACAGACAGATGGTTGTTTAGTTTTATGGTAGAACCAGGATGATGTTCTACAGACAGGTGGTTGTTTAGTTTGTTTAGTTTGATGGTAGAACCAGGATGATGTTCTACAGACAGATGGTTGTTTAGTTTATTTAGTTTGATGGTAGAACCAGGATGATGTTTGACAGACAGATGGTTGTTTAGTTTGATGGTAGAACAAGGACGATGTTCTACAGACAGATGGTTGTTTAGTTTGATGGTAGAACCAGGATGATGTTCTACAGACAGATGGTTGTTCAGTTTGTTTAGTTTGATGGTATCACCAGGATGATGTTCAACAAACAGATGGTCGTTTAGTTTGATGGTTGGACCAGGAAGATGTTCGACAGACAGATGGTTGTTTAGTTTGATGGTAGAACCAGGATGATGTTCAACAAACAGAATGGTTGTTTAGTTTGATGGTAGAACCAGGATGATGTTCAACAAACAGATGGTTGTTTAGTTTGATGGTAGGACCAGGATGATGTTCGACAGACAGATGGTTGTTTAGTTTGATGGTAGAACCAGGATGATGTTCTACAGACAGATGTTTTTTTAGTTTGTTTAGTTTTATGGTAGAACCAGGATGATGTTCGACAGACAGATGGTTGTTTAGTTTTATGGTAGAACCAGGATGATGTTCTACAGACAGATGGTTGTTTAGTTTGTTTAGTTTGATGGTAGAACCAGGATGATGTTCGACAGACACATGGTTGTTTAGTTTGATGGTAGAACCAGGATGATGTTCTACAGACAGAAGGTTGTTTAGTTTGATGGTAGAACCAGGATGATGTTCGACAGACAGGTGGTTGTTTAGTTTGTTTAGTTTGATGGTAGAACCAGGATGATGTTCTACAGACAGATGGTTGTTTAGTTTGATGGTAGAACCAGGATGATGTTCGACAGACAGATGGTTGTTTAGTTTGATGGTAGAACCAGGATGATGGTCTACAGACAGATGGTTGTTTAGTTTGATGGTAGAACCAGGATGATGTTCTACAGACAGATGGTTGTTTAGTTTGATGGTAGAACCAGGATGATGTTCGACAGACAGATGGTTGTTTAGTTTGATGGTAGAACCAGGATGATGGTCTACAGACAGATGGTTGTTTAGTTTGATGGTAGAACCAGGATGATGTTCTACAGACAGATGGTTGTTTAGTTTGATGGTAGAACCAGGATGATGGTCTACAGACAGATGTTTAGTTTGATGGTAGAACCAGGATGATGTTCTACAGACAGATGGTTGTTTAGTTTGTTTAGTTTGATGGTAGAACCAGGATGATGTTATACAGACAGATGGTTGTTTAGTTTGATGGTAGAACCAGGACGATGTTCTACAGACAGATGGTTGTTTAGTTTGTTTAGTTTGATGGTAGAACCAGGATGATGTTATACAGACAGGTGGTTTTTAGTTTTATGGTAGAACCAGGATGATGTTCGACAGACAGATGGTTGTTTAGTTTTATGGTAGAACCAGGATGATGTTCGACAGACAGATGGTTTTTAGTTTAATGGTAGAACCAGGATGATGTTCGATAGACAGATGTTTGTTTAGTTTTATGGTAGAACCAGGATGATGTTCTACAGACAGATGGTTGTTTAGTTTTATGGTAGAACCAGGATGATGTTCTACAGACAGGTGGTGGTTTAGTTTGTTTAGTTTGATGGTAGAACCAGGATGATGTTCTACAGACAGATGGTTGTTTAGTTTATTTAGTTTGATGGTAGAATCAGGATGATGTTTGACAGACAGATGGTTGTTTAGTTTGATGGTAGAACAAGGACGATGTTCTACAGACAGATGGTTGTTAAGTTTGATGGTAGAACCAGGATGATGTTCTACAGACAGATGGTTGTTCAGTTTGTTTAGTTTGATGGTAGAACCAGGATGATGTTCAACAAACAGATGGTTGTTTAGTTTGATGGTTGGACCAGGATGATGTTCGACAGACAGATGGTTGTTTAGTTTGATGGTAGAACCAGGATGATGTTCAACAAACAGAATGGTTGTTTAGTTTGATGGTAGAACCAGGATGATGTTCAACAAACAGATGGTTGTTTAGTTTGATGGTAGGACCAGGATGATGTTCGACAGACAGATGGTTGTTTAGTTTGATGGTAGAACCAGGATGATGTTCTACAGACAGATGTTTTTTTAGTTTGTTTAGTTTTATGGTAGAACCAGGATGATGTTCGACAGACAGATGGTTGTTTAGTTTTATGGTAGAACCAGGATGATGTTCTACAGACAGATGGTTGTTTAGTTTGTTTAGTTAGATGGTAGAACCAGGATGATGTTCGACAGACAGATGGTTGTTTAGTTTGATGGTAGAACCAGGATGATGTTCTACAGACAGATGGTTGTTTAGTTTGATGGTAGAACCAGGATGATGTTCTACAGACAGATGGTTGTTTAGTTTGTTTAGTTTGATGGTAGAACCAGGATGATGTTCTACAGATAGATGGTTGTTTCGTTTATTTCATTTTATGGTAGAACCAGGATGATGTTTGACAGACAGATGGTTGTGTAGTTTGATGGTAGAACCAGGATGATGTTCTACAGACAGATGGTTGTTTAGTTTGATGGTAGAACCAGGACGATGTTCAACAGACAGATGGTTGTTTAGTTTGTTTAGTTTGATGGTAGAACCAGGATGATGTTCTACAGACAGATGGTTGTTTAGTTTGATGGTTGGACCAGGATGATGTTCGACAGACAGATGGTTGTTTAGTTTGATGGTAGAACCAGGATGATGTTCAACAAACAGATGGTTGTTTAGTTTGATGGTAGAACCAGGATGATGTTCAACAAACAGATGGTTGTTTAGTTTGATGGTAGGACCAGGATGATGTTCGACAGACAGATGGTTGTTTAGTTTGATGGTAGAACCAGGATGATGTTTAACAGACAGATGTTTTTTTTAGTTTGTTTAGTTTTATGGTAGAACCAGGATGATGTTCGACAGACAGATGGTTGTTTAGTTTTATGGTAGAACCAGGATGATGTTCTACAGACAGATGGTTGTTTAGTTTGTTTAGTTTGATGGTAGAACCAGGATGATGTTCGACAGACAGATGGTTGTTTAGTTTGATGGTAGAACCAGGATGATGTTCTACAGACAGATGGTTGTTTAGTTTGATGGTAGAACCAGGATGATGTTCTACAGACAGAAGGTTGTTTAGTTTGTTTAGTTTGATGGTAGAACCAGGATGATGTTCTACAGATAGATGGTTGTTTCGTTTATTTCATTTTATGGTAGAACCAGGATGATGTTTGACAGACAGATGGTTGTGTAGTTTGATGGTAGAACCAGGATGATGTTCTACAGACAGATGGTTGTTTAGTTTGATGGTAGAACCAGGACGATGTTCAACAGACAGATGGTTGTTTAGTTTGTTTAGTTTGATGGTAGAACCAGGATGATGATCTACAGACAGATGGTTGTTTAGTTTGATGGTAGAACCAGGATGATGTTCTACAGACAGATGGTTGTTTAGTTTGTTTAGTTTGATGGTAGAACCAGGATGATGTTCGACAGACAGATGGTTGTTTAGTTTGATGGTAGAACCAGGATGATGTTCTACAGACAGATGGTTGTTTAGTTTGTTTACTTTGATGGTAGAACCAGGATGATGTTCTACAGACAGATGGTTGTTTAGTTTATTTAGTTTTATAGTAGAACCAGGATGATGTTTGACAGACAGATGGTTGTTTAGTTTGATGGTAGAACCAGGATGATGTTCGACAGACAGATAGTTGTTTAGTTTGATGGTAGAACCAGGATGATGTTCTACAGACAGATGGTTGTTTAGTTTGATGGTAGAACCAGGATGATGTTCTACAGACAGATGGTTGTTTAGTTTTATTGTAGAACCAGGATGATGTTCTACAGACATATGGTTGTTTAGTTTGTTTAGTTTGATGGTAGAACCAGGATGATGTTCTACAGACAGATGGTTGTTTAGTTTGATGGTAGAACCAGGATGATGTTCTACAGACAGATGGTTGTTTGGTTTGTTTAGTTTGATGGTAGAACCAGGATGATGTTCGACAGACAGATGGTTGTTTAGTTTTATGGTAGAACCAGGATGATGTTCTACAGACAAATGGTTGTTTAGTTTGATGGTAGAACCAGGATGATGTTCTACAGACAGATGGTTTTTTAGTTTGTTTAGTTTAATGGTAGAACCAGGATGATGTTCTACAGACAGATGGTTGTTTAGTTTGATGGTAGAACCAGGATGATGTTCTACAGACAGATGGTTCTTTGGTTTGTTTAGTTTGATGGTAGAACCAGGATGATGTTCGAAAGACAGATGGTTGTTTAGTTTTATGGTAGAACCAGGATGATGTTCTACAGACAGATGTTTGTTTAGTTTGATGGTAGAACCAGGATTATGTTCTACAGACAGATGGTTGTTTAGTTTGTTTAGTTTGATGGTAGAACCAGGATGATGTTCTACAGACAGATGGTTGTTTAGTTTGTTTAGTTTGATGGTAGAACCAGGATGATGTTCGACAGACAGATGGTTGTTTAGTTTGTTTAGTTTTATGGTAGAACCAGGATGATGTTCTACAGACAGATGGTTGTTTAGTTTGATGGTAGAACCATGATGATGTTCTACAGACAGATGGTTGTTTAGTTTGATGGTAGAATCAGGATGATGTTCTACAGACAGATGGTTGTTTAGTTTGATGGTAGAACCAGGATGATGTTCTACAGACAGATGGTTGTTTAGTTTGATGGTAGAACCAGGATGATGTTTGACAGACAGATGGTTGTTTAGTTTGATGGTAGAACCAGGATGATGGTCTACAGACAGGTGGTTGTTTAGTTTGATGGTAGAACCAGGATGATGGTCTACAGACAGATGGTTGTTTAGTTTGATGGTAGAACCATGATGATGTTCTACAGACAGATGTTTAGTTTGATGGTAGAACCAGGATGATGGTCTACAGACAGATGGTTGTTTAGTTTGATGGTAGAACCAGGATGTGGTCTACAGACAGGTGGTTGTTTAGTTTGATGGTAGAACCAGGATGATGTTCTACAGACAGCTGGTTGTTTAGTTTTATGGTAGAACCAGGATTATGTTCTACAGACAGATGGTTGTTTAGTTTGATGGTAGAACCAGGATGATGGTCTACAGACAGGTGGTTGTTTAATTTGATGGTAGAACCAGGATGATGTTCTACAGACAGATGGTTGTTTAGTTTGTTTAGTTTGATGGTAGAACCAGGATGATGTTCGACAGACAGATGGTTGTTTAGTTTGATGGTAGAACCAGGATGATGTTCTACAGACAGATGGTTGTTTAGTTTGATGGTAGAACCAGGATGATGTTCTGCAGACAGATGGTTGTTTAGTTTGATGGTAGAACCAGGATGATGTTCTACAGACAGATGGTTGTTTAGTTTGTTTAGTTTTATGGTAGAACCAGGATGATGTTCTACAGATAGATGTTTAGTTTGATGGTAGAACCAGGATGATGGTCTACAGACAGGTGGTTGTTTAATTTGATGGTAGAACCAGGATGATGTTCTACAGACAGATGGTTGTTTAGTTTGTTTAGTTTGATGGTAGAACCAGGATGATGTTCGACAGACAGATGGTTGTTTAGTTTGATGGTAGAACCAGGATGATGTTCTACAGACAGATGTTTATTTAGTTTGATGGTAGAACCAGGATGATGTTCTACAGACAGATGGTTGTTTAGTTTGATGGTAGAACCAGGATGATGTTCTGCAGACAGATGGTTGTTTAGTTTGATGGTAGAACCAGGATGATGTTCTACAGACAGATGGTTGTTTAGTTTGATGGTAGAACCAGGATGATGTTCTGCAGACAGATGGTTGTTTAGTTTGATGGTAGAACCAGGATGATGTTCGACAGACAGATGGTTGTTTAGTTTGATGGTAGAACCAGGATGATGTTCTACAGACAGATGGTTGTTTAGTTTGATGGTAGAACTAGGATGATGTTCTACAGACAGATGGTTGTTCAGTTTGTTTAGTTTGATGGTAGAACCAGGATGATGTTCTACAGACAGATGGTTGTTTAGTTTGATGGTAGAACCAGGATGATGTTCTACAGACAGATGGTTGTTTAGTTTGATGGTAGAACCAGGATGATGTTCTACAGATAGATGTTTAGTTTGATGGTAGAACCAGGATGATGTTCTACAGACAGATGTTTAGTTTGATGGTAGAACCAGGATGATGTTCTACAGACAGATGTTTAGTTTGATGGTAGAACCAGGATGATGTTCTACAGACAGATGTTTGTTTAGTTTGATGGTAGAACCAGGATGATGTTCTACAGACAGGTGGTTGTTTAATTTGATGGTAGAACCAGGAGGATGTTTTGTCTGTCCTTGATTTCCCCTGCATCACATTACCTCTAGCCTACCTAGCATTACTTCTGAAAAAATATCTCACTTGTTCTTTGTCTGTGTAACAGCATCTCTTAAATCCAACACTTAGAGGTCGATATAATGCCTCCAATTATTTATTTACTCAAGGCAGCAGCATGATTATTCATTATTAAGAGGTAGAGGATGGAGAGAGGAGAACATTCTCTTAATTCAATTCAATTCAAGTGCTTTATTGGCATGGGAAACATATGTTAACATTGCCAAAGCAAGTGAAATAGATAATAAACAAAAGTGAAATAAACTCTCTCCCTCTGTCTATCTTTCTTTCTCTCTCTTCTCTCTCTCTTTCTCTATCTCTCTTGCTCTCTCTCCAAGACAAGGTCCAAGTCTGCTATTCAAGGCTAACTTTCTTGTGTTTGTGAACTTGGGTAATTGGAGATGAATCAAATTGCTATCGGTCTACTATACTACTGTATATTAAATCATTAAATATCAATTTCAAATGTAAACTTTATTTACCATATTAAAAGCAGCCACTATTCTGGCTGATCATTTTTTTTTGCTAACAAGACGTTAATAACCATTTGTATAAGGTAGCCTTTAAATAAGTATTGGTGCAAGTTGATAGTGGTGTACCCTCTGAGTTTTGTGCCATACGTACCTTATGTCCAGCAGTGTCCCGTACGTGCATTTGCAAACTCTGCCTTGCTCGCCCCAACAGCCCGCCTCCAAGCGGACCACGATGATTTAGAAGTTCAGGAATCCCACGTGACGTCACCGAGGGGTGATGTAATGCTTCTCTAAATAGAACGTATTGTAATCTTTTCTCAGTCCAACGTGGTTCCTTCTGAGAGTCTGCTGCGTATTTTCTACACTTGTTTGGTAAGTTAAAATAATTGCTTTCAACTACAGTAAATGATAAACATGCAATTATTGATTGTTAATTTCGTTTTGTACAGCTGCATTGTTATTTCTTTTCACTTCGGTTGATGTGACAAGTTGCTCAGAGAATCGTATCAACAGAATGCTGCGGCGCTCTACAGATTTCTTTGAATATTATTTTCTGTTGTCTCGTGCATATTGTAGTATGTGCAGAAATGTGTTTAAGTCCGTTATTTCTTTGTATAGTGGCAGGCTTGCCATCTCGGTGCAATATTTAGAAGTCTCAGGACGCGCGTGGACTGACTGTTGAATGTTGTTGAAGTTGAACACAGAGATGTCAAGTGTTGCTCTCTGCTCGCGAGCTGTCAGAGCCGTAGCTACTAGCTACCACAGTAATTCACCCCACAAACTGGATGTGTGAGAAGGTTAGCAATGTGTAGTATCCAGCGATGCGTCAGTGCAGGGTAGCCTATGGCGCGCAATTACTAAAGATCATATTTGGAGGAATGAATTGGCAATGGTTATCAACAGCAAATACTGACACAGCGTGGGCTATACGTGTCGACTTGTAAAAAACATCTAGAGCTTTATAAAGTAATATTTTTGAATGATTCTGAAGTTTGCAGAATTTTGCGTCATTGTCCCCCTGTCCCATCGATGGATGGATGCAGCCCAATTCTAGACGTTGTCCTGTGCGTCAAACTGGGCTGCGGGACGGGACGCGGACGCAGTTTACAAACGGTCAGGTCCTCGACAACGGTAAAAGTAGCTAAATAGGAGCTGTCATTCCATCCATAATACCAATACATGTTTATGATACTGTGGTAGGCTATAATACTGTTCATTTTGAAGAGTAATCTAACCGAAACATTACGTCATTCTGCAGGCCAGTAGTCGCTATTTGATTAACCGCCGCCGAGCAATTGAAGGTTTCAGAGGAGTTCTGCTGACTGGGCACACTTTACGTTAAGTGCCTGCGGTATAAAATATGTTTTAATCTTATGATTAGATTGTCATTGAGTTTAAATGATGGCGAACCATTCTCCGTTTGTCAGTTTCCATTTTTTTTATTGTAGCCTACAGCGATCAAACAATCTCTCTCTAAGTTTACCTGGGTGCCTCTGTTCTGCAATTAATATTCACTATCGATAATGATGATGATGTTAATAACTAGTATTATTGAGTTAGTGGTTTAAATAAATATGATGCATGTGCAACATTATAATATCTGATGAATCCGTCTTCATAAATGAAATAAAAACTCATATTAAATAGCCTAAATTAAATAGAATATTACCCAAATTATTTGAAGCATATAACTTAAAATAAAAAAGAATCGTTATAAGACTAAATAAGCGAGGGAAAGAGAGAGTACTGGAATTTAGTCCTACTGAATATAACTGTTCTGACTGATGGAGGTACGACTGGAAAAAAAGTTCATTGTTATTGACAGAATAATTATTTCGTAGCAAATGACCTTGTGTTTGAAGCCCGATAGTGGGTATATCAAAAAAATACATCTAACACTAGACAGAGAGTAGACTGAAGTATACTTCTTAAAAATGTGTTTATTTCTAATGTAATTATTATATATGAAGATATTCATCAAATCTGTCACCATAGATCAGCTACCATGATCAACACATTGGTATAAAATAATGGACACAGTAATACAGAGTAAAACATTTACTTCATAAACTAAGTTAACTAATTAACTTAACTTAATCAATGAAGTTAAGTGAATACAACAGGTATACACCATGTGTGCTTTTGACCAGCTGTAAATTCAACCACTTTCCAGTTTTGTATCTATTTAACTAGGTATAGACTAAGATGTGATGTTATTATAATCTTCATGGTTTTACAGATTATACTTTGGGTTATTTAGGGTCCTGTGTGGCTCAGTTGGTAGAGCGTGGTGCTTGTGACACCATGGTTGTGGGTTTGATTCCCACAGTGGACAGGTATGGGGAAAAAGTACATAAATGTATCAAGTTGCTCTGGAGAAGAGCGTCTTCTACATGTTTGTATTTTTATGGATCTGACTCCAGGTATTGTGGCAGTGTAGAAAGGCCCTGTGGTTGAGTGTGCTCAGCGTTAGTTAACACCTTGTTGTCCTCCATGTGGATGTGAGTGTGTTGACTGGTGAAGCCCTGGGGTGGAGGTGTCACTAGGCTTGTTGGAAGTTTACACACACACACACACACACACACACACACACACACACACACACACACACACACACACACACACACACACACACACACACACACACACACACACACACACACACACACACACACACACACACACACACACACACACACACACACACAGTTTAGACACCGTGCGGGGACTGAGAGGTGCTGATTGACAGTGATTGAGGGTTGCCTCTCAGGGGCCCCTCTGTGCTCTGTGTGTACAGCATACTATAGGGCCTATATGAGGAGTTCACAGCACATACAGCATTGTCTGAGCAAGCCGTGTTCCTCGCCTCAGGGCTCGCTGTGATCCCACCATGAACCAACGCTGTTGAAGGCCCCCCCACCCCCCCTCACACACGTCGAACACACACACCGAACATACACACCGAACATACACACACACACACACGCCGAACACACTCTCACACACCATACTGTTTGAATTGTAATATGTGCCCTACCTGAAGAGTTCGTTCCCTGGTCCCTGTTGAAATCGTACTCCGCTCACTAATCCTTCCCCTCTCTCACATCGGGACCCAGTTAATGTAAAGTGTAACCAAATTTCCTCTGCTAAACTAAAACATCTATATCAAATAAAAGCCAAGTGCCCCATTGAAGGGAAAAGGCGTTGTGCTCTGGCGATTTAGAGGCAAGAGCAGAAATTGGGACAACTCACTGGGGCTTACATGGAGCCCTTGTTTCAGTGTTTTATGCGTATTATGGTTTTAATTTCCTTTTCAACGTGTTGAGTTGATGTATTTCTGAAGGAAAAGCCCCAAACCAATCATATTTCCTATTCTGGTAATGACTTGGGAATAAAGTATAGGCCTAATGTGTGGAAATGGAATAGAAAATGTTTCTCTTTGAATGTTAGTCTTGGGGTTTTCTGACTGACATTTGGAGAGAAGGTTTTGGAACATGAGACAAATCACATTGTCAAACAGTTGATGGACTAGTTTAAGTTGTTGATAATACCATGAGAAGAGTTCTACTTAGTGAACAAAGCTTGATGAATTAAAATGATCCAGATTAGAGAATGGATCCTGCTGTTCTGACCAATCTTTTATCTGGGCTACCAGTATTATACCTACAGTATGTGTAGAGTCTACTATCAGTATTATACCTACAGTATGTAGAGTCTACTACCAGTATTATACCTACAGTATGTGTAGAGTCTACTACCAGTATTATACCTACAGTATGTGTAGAGTCTACTACCAGTATTATACCTACAGTATGTAGAGTCTACTACCAGTATTATACCTACAGTATGTAGAGTCTACTACCAGTATTATACCTACAGTATGTAGAGTCTACTACCAGTATTATACCTACAGTATGTGGAGAGTCTACTACCAGTATTATACCTACAGTATGTAGAGTCTACTACCAGTATTATACCTACAGTATGTAGAGTCTACTACCAGTATTATACCTACAGTATGTGGAGAGTCTACTACCAGTATTATACCTACAGTATGTAGAGTCTACTACCAGTATTATACCTACAGTATGTGTAGAGTCTACTACCAGTATTATACCTACAGTATGTAGAGTCTACTACCAGTATTATACCTACAGTATGTGCAGAGTCTACTATCAGTATTATACCTACAGTATGTAGAGTCTACTACCAGTATTATACCTACAGTATGTGTAGAGTCTACTATCAGTATTATACCTACAGTATGTAGAGTCTACTACCAGTATTATACCTACAGTATGTGTAGAGTCTACTACCAGTATTATACCTACAGTATGTAGAGTCTACTACCAGTATTATACCTACAGTATGTGTAGAGTCTACTACCAGTATTATACCTACAGTATGTAGAGTCTACTACCAGTATTATACCTACAGTATGTAGAGTCTACTACCAGTATTATACCTACAGTATGTAGAGTCTACTACCAGTATTATACCTACAGTATGTAGAGTCTACTACCAGTATTATACCTACAGTATGTGGAGAGTCTACTACCAGTATTATACCTACAGTATGTGGAGAGTCTACTACCAGTATTATACCTACAGTATGTGGAGAGTCTACTACCAGTATTATACCTACAGTATGTGGAGAGTCTACTACCAGTATTATACCTACAGAATGTAGAGTCTACTACCAGTATTATACCTACAGTATGTGTAGAGTCTACTACCAGTATTATACCTACAGTATGTAGAGTCTACTACCAGTATTATACCTACAGTATGTGTAGAGTCCACTACCAGTATTATACCTACAGTATGTAGAGTCTACTACCAGTATTATACCTACAGTATGTGTAGAGTCTACTACCAGTATTATACCTACAGTATGTAGAGTCTACTACCAGTATTATACCTACAGTATGTAGAGTCTACTACCAGTATTATACCTACAGTATGTAGAGTCTACTACCAGTATTATACCTACAGTATGTGTAGAGTCTACTACCAGTATTATACCTACAGTATGTGTAGAGTCTACTACCAGTATTATACCTACAGTATGTAGAGTCTACCACCAGTATTATACCTACAGTATGTGTAGAGTCTACTACCAGTATTATACCTACAGTATGTGTAGAGTCTACTACCAGTATTATACCTACAGTATGTGTAGAGTCTACTACCAGTATTATACCTACAGTAAGTAGAGTCTAGTACCAGTATTATACCTACAGTATGTAGAGTCTACTACCAGTATTATACCTACAGTATGTAGAGTCTACTACCAGTATTATACCTACAGTATGTGTAGAGTCTACTACCAGTATTATACCTACAGTATGTAGAGTCTACTACCAGTATTATACCTACAGTATGTAGAGTCTAGTACCAGTATTATACCTACAGTATGTGTACAGTCTACTACCAGTATTATACCTACAGTATGTAGAGTCTACTACCAGTATTATACCTACAGTATGTGTAGAGTCTACTACCAGTATTATACCTACAGTATGTAGAGTCTACTACCAGTATTATACCTACAGTATGTAGAGTCTACTACCAGTATTATACCTACAGTATGTGTAGAGTCTACTACCAGTATTATACCTACAGTATGTAGAGTCTACTACCAGTATTATACCTACAGTATGTGTAGAGTCTACTACCAGTATTATACCTACAGTATGTGCAGAGTCTACTACCAGTATTATACCTACAGTATGTAGAGTCTACTACCAGTATTATACCTACAGTATGTGGAGAGCCTGCTTCTTTGTCTTTGAGTGGCCAAGGCTCACTAAGTGTACAGTTAGACAATAATCAATCGATAAGGTTGTTGCTGTTGCTCTGAAAAGTGTTGTTTTAGGTAGTAAAGTGATTCTCATATTTCAGCGAGTGGTGAAAATATCAGTCATGTTGCCCATGCATGTTCAGAGATGATGGAGCATGTTTATCTTTGAGACTTTGTTATGAATAGAAATAGACCAGGTGAAGGATGAGAGAGAGAGTGAGGTAGAGAGAAAGAGAGAGTGACGTGGAGAGAGAGAGAGAAGAATGGGGGGGGAGAGAGAGCGAGAGGTAGAGAGAGAGAGGGGGGAAGGAGAGAAGGAGAAAAACGTGATGAGGGAGAAAGACAGAGAAGCATGGGAGACAGAGAGAGAAGGACAAGGAGAGAGAAGGATACAAAGAGAGAGAGGGAGAGAGGAGAGCGAGAAAGAGAGGAGGGAGAGATAGAGACCCAGACCTCCTTACCCTCTGACAGAGGGACCCTGTCCAGACCTTTCCCAGCAGGCTTTGCCACAGATGAATCCTGTAAGAAAAAAGGCTCTGGTTAACTTTACATGCCATTTGAATGTTTTGACTTTGTTAGAGGAAATAGTCTGTACAGGTCAAAGAAATCACACATGTTAATCATGTATGAAAGTATTCATGCTAAACAAGTCATGTGTGGCCTTAACTCAAATGTTTAGTTGATTCAAATAGAGAGACACAAAAAAACATTTTTTGTGGGACTCAATCAGATCACACATGGTGGAAAATGCGGCTTTTAAAGGCCATTTCCAATTGAGCCGATATATACAGCATTTACCGTTGTCGAGAATGAGCAGTCGGATTGAATCCCGGCCTAATACGCTTGTCTGTGCGTACATTTGAAGAGTCATTTGTGTTAGGCTTTATCATATGAGTGCTTCTCCGTGGATTCATTTGGTTCTAACATGTCCCACCCATTTTCATCCAAAGAACAAGGGTGCCTGCTCACTAATCAATGACAAAACATGATTTCTAGCTAAAATAAAAATGTATCCCTCTCACAGGCTAAACACTAAGCAGTTAAGCTGTTAGGCTGTAGTCTCCCAGAGGGCTGAATGGTCAGGCAAGCTTCTGAGGGTGGAGGGGTTGGTTATAAGACAGTAGAGGTTAGACTATTATAAGACTTAGTGAGATGTACAACCTCTAGTCTGAATTAAACATCAAGTCCCTGTGGTCACATCATTCCTGGAAATAGTCATTCCTGGAAATAGTCATTCCTGGAAATAGTCATTCCTGGAAATAGTCATTCCTGGAAATAGCAGTTAAATGCGTGCTGATGTTTTGTAGACTTTAGTCTAATCTGCTCCTACTGTTATATGTGTTGTAGAATCTAGTCTAATCTGCTCCTACTGTTATATGTGTTGTAGAATCTAGTCTAATCTGCTCCTACTGTTATATGTGTTGTAGAATCTAGTCTAATCTGCTCCTACTGTTATATGTGTTGTAGAATCTAGTCTAATCTGCTCCTACTGTTATGTGTTGTAGAATCTAGTCTAATCTGCTCCTACTGTTATATGTGTTGTAGAATCTAGTCTAATCTGCTCCTACTGTTATATGTGTTGTAGAATCTAGTCTGATCTGCTCCTACTGTTATATGTGTTGTAGAATCTAGTCTAATCTGCTCCTACTATTATATGTGTTGTAGAATCTAGTCTAATCTGCTCCTACTGTTATATGTGTTGTAGAATCTAGTCTAATCTACTCCTACTGTTATATGTGTTGTAGAATCTAGTCTAATCTGCTCCTACTGTTATATGTGTTGTAGAATCTAGTCTAATCTACTCCTACTGTTATATGTGTTGTAGAATCTAGTCTAATCTGCTCCTACTGTTATATGTGTTGTAGAATCTAGTCTAATCTGCTCCTACTGTTATATGTGTTGTAGAATCTAGTCTGATCTGCTCCTACTGTTATATGTGTTGTAGAATCTAGTCTAATCTGCTCCTACTGTTATATGTGTTGTAGAATCTAGTCTAATCTGCTCCTACTGTTATATGTGTTGTAGAATCTAGTCTAATCTGCTCCTACTATTATATGTGTTGTAGAATCTAGTCTAATCTGCTCCTACTGTTATATGTGTTGTAGAATCTAGTCTAATCTGCTCCTACTGTTATATGTGTTGTAGAATCTAGTCTAATCTGCTCCTACTGTTATATGTGTTGGAGAATCTAGTCTAATCTGCTCCTACTGTTATATGTGTTGTAGAATCTAGTCTAATCTGCTCCTACTGTTATATGTGTTGTAGAATCTAGTCTAATCTGCTCCTACTGTTATATGTGTTGTAGAATCTAGTCTAATCTGCTCCTACTATTATATGTGTTGTAGAATCTAGTCTAATCTGCTCCTACTGTTATATGTGTTGTAGAATCTAGTCTAATCTGCTCCTACTGTTATATGTGTTGTAGAATCTAGTCTAATCTGCTCCTACTGTTATATGTGTTGTAGAATCTAGTCTAATCTGCTCCTACTGTTATATGTGTTGTAGAATCTAGTCTAATCTGCTCCTACTGTTATATGTGTTGTAGAATCTAGTCTAATCTGCTCCTACTATTATATGTATATGAATTATCTTGGGCTCCCGAGTGGCGCAGCGGCCTAAGGCACTGCATCTCTGTGCTAGAGGCATCACTACAGACTCTGGTTCAATTCCAGGCTGTATCACAACTGGCTGTGATTGGGTGTCCCATGGTGTCGTCTGGCTTAGGGTTTGGCTGGGGTAGGCTGTCATTGTAAATAAGAGTTTGTTCTTATCTGACTTGCCTAGTTAAATCAATGTGTTGTAACTCGTCTAATCTGTAAAATTTCTGCATCGTAATGGTCTCCTACTTGTTTTCTTTCTCAGAAATAGAACTCCCACTACCACCCAGCCTGCATTCCAAATGGCACCCTATTCCCTATATAGTACACTACTTTTGACTAGAGCCCAGCGCCCTATAGGGAATAGGGGCCATTTGAGACGCAACCCCGGTCATAGAGACCAGGCCGGGCCCTGCCTTGAAGCTGCAACAGCTCTTTTCACACAGAGAGCGTCCTGTCACTCTCTGTGTGACGTAATGAACACCTGACTGTAGGCTACTGCCAGGAGGGAATGGAATACTATATTTTGTATGTTTACGACTGAGAATAACTATGAAGCCTTCTATTTTTAGGCACAACATCAATAAATAGAGTAATCTAGAACGACTCAATGAAAGAAAGAGATGTCTATGTCTTCATGTTAGCTGGGAGCTAAACTCTCCTTGTTATTCTTTATCTCTTTCTCTTTCTTTATCTCTTTCTTTCTCTTTCTCTTTCTCTTTCTCTCTCTCTCTCTTTCTCTCTCTCTCTCTCTCTCTCTCTCTCTCTCACTCTCTCTCTCTCTCTCTCTCTCTCTCTCTCTCTCTCTCTCTCTCTCTCTCTCTCTCTCTCTCTCTGTCTCTCTCTCTCTCTCTCTCTCTCTCTCTCTCTCATTGTTTGTAGTCTTATGAGGAGTTGGTGAGAGTGATGAACTCTGAGCAGGAAAGGCCGTTTGTGTGCAGTGCCCCTGGCTGTTCTCAGGTGAGTGTGTCAACACACGTCTGTGTATGTGTGTTTGTGAGGGCACGTGTGTGAGTGTGTGCACACTTATGTGCAGTGGTGGGAAAGTACTAAATTGTCATACTTGAGTAAAAGTAAAGATACCTTAATAGAAAAGGACTCAAGAAAATAGTGAAATTCACCCAGTAAAATACTACTTGAGTAAAAGTCTATAAGTATTTGGTTTTAAATATACTTACGTAAGGATCAAAAGTAAATGGAGTTGCTAAAATATACTTAAGTATGAAAAGTAAAAGTATAAACCATTTCAAATTCTTTATATTAAGAAAACCAGATGGCACATGGATAGACAGGGGCACGCTCCAACACTCAGACATAATTTACAAACAAAGCATTTGTGTTTAGTGAGTCCGCCAGATCAGAGGCAGTAGGGTGACCAGGAATGTTCTCTTGATAAGTATGTGAATTGGATCATTTTCCTGTCAAAATGTAACGAGTACTTTTGGGTGTCAGGCTAAATGTATGGAGTAAAAAGTACATTATTTTCTTTAGGAATGTAGTGATGTAAAAGTAAAAGTTTGCAAAAATATAAATAGTAAAGTACAGATACCCCCCCAAAATGACTTAAGTAGTTCTTTAAAGTATTTTTACTGAGGTACTTTACACCACTGCTTATGTGTGTGTGTTTTTGGTGTGTGTGTGCTCGTGCATGTTTGTGTGTGAGCGCCTGTAACATGAAGAAGAGGTTGGAGAGGGGGCCTGAAGCGCATGGTGCTGCCTCACACATCAGGAGAAACAGAATAGCACCCACTTCCTGTGAAACTCCAGCTGTAAATAAAGGAGCTTTTTGCTGCAGATGTGAAAACACCACAGAATAATGGTTAAGAAGTCCATGTCACGTCTGTCACCCTTTTGTTAGGATGCACCTTACAGCTGAATTATCAAAGTCAAATATGTATTGTCCTATTTTATATTGATATAAGGCTTTAAGGTATAGATTATAGAGGTCATTGTAGACTTAATAAATGACTTTTCATACTGTATGTTCAGTGTCAACCTCTCAGGTATTTTGTCCACATGCAGGGACATGAAGATGATAGACTACTACATGTTTTCTTACTCAGTGATCATAGACAACCACAACATTCACAGGAATTTGTTCCTGGAGTGCAGTATTCCTTTAACTGTCTCTCTGCATGCCTTTTTAACCTGGAATTCACACTAGTGAATATCATCCAAAATATCACTGGATTCCAGGCTTGAGACTGTGTGTGTAGAGAACTGACAGGTTTTGTTCTTTATCAAGGAGGACCACATTAGAACATACGTATTTAAAACATTTTAAATAACTATATTTATTGTATCCTGTGTTGTCCTCTTCTTTTTTAACAGTACCATTTTCTTTACCCCAAAATAAATGAAATCATTCTGTCTCAACAGCGATTCCCCACAGAGGACCACCTGATGATTCACCGGCACAAGCATGAGATGACTCTGAAGTTTCCCTCCATAAAGATCGACAGCATGTTATCAGGTGACAAACGGCTTCAGACATCCCATGCTGTAACTTCACTCTCTAGGCTGCATCCCAACTGGCGCCCTATTCCCTATGTAGTGCACTACATTTGACCAGGGCCCATAATAGGATGCCATTCGGGACACAGCCTCTAGTCTAATAGTGTAACATGTACGCTGGGAGTCGGGAAGCAAATACAGGGAGCGAAAAGGTAATAATAAATAGAACACAGTACAAAACAAGAAACAGGAAAAGCATACAGACATGAAACAGAACCAGATTCACTAACGCCTGAGGAAGAACCAAGGGGAGTGATCGATATAGGGGAGGTCATCAGGAAGGTGATGGAGTCCAGGTGAGTCTCATGAGGCACAGGTGCGAGTAACGATGGTGGCAGGTGTGCGTAATGATGAGACAAGTGGCACGTGGAGCGCCGGAGAGGGGGAGCGGGAGTAAACTTAACAAATAGTCTGGTCCCATCGTGGTGTTCTGGAATAGATGAGTGTTGTATTTCTCCCTCAGGAAGTAGAAACTCTCCGCTCCAGGCATATAGTCAATCAGGCTAGAAACAAACAGTACTGTGTAGACTACATCAGGGTTGGGGTTGATTCAGTTTTTTGGATTCAGTCAATTCATTGAAATTCACTTAATGAATGACTGAATTGACAACTGAATTCAGGCCAACTGTGCTGTGCGTTGTGTTGGGGAGAGTTTGTGGTTCACTACTGTACTGTACCTCGACTCTGTTGTGACTCTCCTCATTTCCCTACGGTGAAAGCCTCGTTGTGTATTGAGTCTAATCTCTAACCCATACCTTGTGGTTCTGCAGTGCTCAGCAGGACAATGAGACACTGATGTATCGCCAGAGGAATTCATGTTTTTCCTTTTTCCAAGTTAAGATAAGTGTTTTGTCAAAGATGCCGCTGGTTATGCCGCTGGCTTCCTGTCATCATCACAGATGTCATTAGTCTTGCTGTGACAGTGGGGAGGGGATGGATGGGTGAGGGGTGGTGGAGGAGGGTTTCCCTGCCTCACCATACAGAGGGGAGGGGATGGATGGGTGAGGGGTGGTGGAGGAGGGGTTCCCTGCCCCACCATACAGAGGGGAGGAGATGGATGGGTGAGGGGTGGTGGAGGAGGGGTTCCCTGCCCCACCATACAGAGGGGAGGAGATGGATGGGTGAGGGGTGGTGGAGGAGGGGTTCCCTGCCCCACCATACAGAGGGGAGGGGATGGATGGGTGAGGGGTGGTGGAGGAGGGGTTCCCTGCCCCACCATACAGAGGGGAGGAGATGGATGGGTGAGGGGTGGTGGAGGAGGGGTTCCCTGCCCCACCATACAGAGGGGAGGAGATGGATGGGTGAGGGGTGGTGGAGGAGGGGTTCCCTGCCCCACCATACAGAGGGGAGGGGATGGATGGGTGAGGGGTGGTGGAGGAGGGGTTCCCTGCCCCACCATACAGAGGGGAGGGGATGGATGGGTGAGGGGTGGTGGAGGAGGGGTTCCCTGCCCCACCATACAGAGGGGAGGAGATGGATGGGTGAGGGGTGGTGGAGGAGGGGTTCCCTGCCCCACCATACAGAGGGGAGGAGATGGATGGGTGAGGGGTGGTGGAGGAGGGGTTCCCTGCCCCACCATACAGAGGGGAGGGGATGGATGGGTGAGGGGTGGTGGAGGAGGGGTTCCCTGCCCCACCATACAGAGGGGAGGAGATGGATGGGTGAGGGGTGGTGGAGGAGGGGTTCCCTGCCCCACCATACAGAGGGGAGGAGATGGATGGGTGAGGGGTGGTGGAGGAGGGGTTCCCTGCCCCACCATACAGAGGGGAGGGGATGGATGGGTGAGGGGTGGTGGAGGAGGGGTTCCCTGCCCCACCATACAGAGGGGAGGGGATGGATGGGTGAGGGGTGGTGGAGGAGGGGTTCCCTGCCCCACCATACAGAGGGGAGGGGATGGATGGGTGAGGGGTGGTGGAGGAGGGGTTCCCTGCCCCACCATACAGAGGGGAGGGGATGGATGGGTGAGGGGTGGTGGAGGAGGGGTTCCCTGCCCCACCATACAGAGGGGAGGAGATGGATGGGTGAGGGGTGGTGGAGGAGGGGTTCCCTGCCCCACCATACAGAGGGGAGGAGATGGATGGGTGAGGGGTGGTGGAGGAGGGGTTCCCTGCCCCACCATACAGAGGGGAGGAGATGGATGGGTGAGGGGTGGTGGAGGAGGGGTTCCCTGCCCCACCATACAGAGGGGAGGAGATGGATGGGTGAGGGGTGGTGGAGGAGGGGTTCCCTGCCCCACCATACAGAGGGGAGGAGATGGGGTGTGGTTGAGGGTGACATATTGATCCACAGTACAAAGGAATACCTGATTTATAGGTTGTGTACAGCACCTGCAAGTGTCACCCCCAGGCTAAGTCATACTTCCAGATCTTTAGTGCCTAGACAGAGCCCAGCTGAGGCAACAGAAGCCGTGTGTGTGTGTGTGTGTGTGTGTGTGTGTGTGTGTGTGTGTTTACAGCTGTGGGATCTAAATTTGATCAACCTTTTGCAGGAGACCTTTATAACTGGACATTTAGGACATTTAAAACTTGTAGTGTATTTGAGATTTTAAAAGTCTTCTGAAGTTTGTAATTTCCCTTAAGAAAAATGTATCAACCCCTACAAAAATGTCCATTAATTATAACTCACATAATATTTGTACTTTCCTGTTGCTGCAGGATTATTTTCCTGCTGTACACTCTTAGAAAAAATGGTTCCAAAAGGGTTAATCTGCTGTCTCCATAAGAGAACCCTTTTGGTTACAGGGAGAACCCTTTTGGGGGGCACGTAGAACCTTCTATGGAAAGGCGCCTACATGGAACCCAAAAGGGTTATACCTGGAACCAAAAGGGTTCTACTTGGAATCAAAAACAGTTACATTTACATTTATATTTACGTCATTTAGCAGACGCTCTTATCCAGAGCGACTTACAAATTGGTGCATTCAGTTCTTCAAAGAGTGTAGCAAATTGGCTCAAATTAGGATTTTACATGTGTGTATGAACAATGCCTTCAGAAAGTATACAGACCCCTTCACCTTTTACACATTTTGTTGTGCTACAGCCTGAATTCAAAATGTATTAATTTGAAATGTTTTCTCACCCATCTACACACAATACCCCATAATGACAAAGTGAAAACATGTTCTTAGACATTTTTGCAAATGTCTTGAAAATGAAATACAGGAATATCTCATTTACGAATGTATTCACAGCCCTGAGTCAATACGTTTGAATCACATTTGGCAGTGATTATAGCTGTGAGTCTTTCTCTAAGAGCTTTGCACACCTGGATTGTACAATATTTGCCCATTATTCTTTTCCAAAATTATTCAAGCTCTGTCAAATTGGTTGTTGATCATTGCTAGACAACCACTTTCAAGTCTTGCCAAGGATTTTCAAGCAGATTTAAGCCCAAACGGTAACTCGGCCACTCAGGAGCATTCACTGTCTTCTTGCTAAGCAACTCCAGTGTAGATGTGGCCTTGTGTTTTAGGTTATTGTCCTGCTGAATGGTAAATTAATCTCGCTGTGTCTGGTTGAAAGCAGACTGATCCAGGTTTTCCTCTTGGATTTTGCCTGTGCTTAGCTCCATTCCGTTTCTTTTTTATCCTGAAAAACTCCCCAGTCCTGATCGATTACAAGCATACCCATAACATGATGCAGCCACCACTTTGCTTCAAAATATTGTATTGGATTTGCCCCAAACATAACGCTTTGTATTCAGGACAAAAAGTTATTTGCTTTGCCACATTTTTTGCGGTATTACTTTAGTGCCTTGTTGCAAACAGGATGCATATTTTGGAATATTTTTATTCTGTACATGTTTCCTTCTTTTAACATTGTCAATTAAGTTAGTATTGTGGAATAACTACAATGTTGTTGATCCATCTTCAGTTTTCTCCTTATCACAGCCGTTAAACTCTGTAACTGTTTTAAAGTCACCATTGTCCTCATGGTGAAATATTTGTAGTTACTGGGTGTATGATACACAATTCCAAAGTGTAATTAATAACTTACATCATGCTGAAAGGGATATTCAATGTCTGATTTTTTTTTACCCATCTACTAATAGGTGCGTTATTTGAAAACCTCCCTGGTCTTTGTGGGTGAATCTGTGTTTGAAATGCACTGCTCAACTGAGGGACCTTACAGATAATTGTATGTGTGGGGTACAGAGATGAGGTAGTCATTCAAAATCATGTTAAAAATCATGTTAAACACTATGCACACACAGTGAGTCCATTTACTCCTGAACTTATTTCAGCTTGCCATAACAAAGGGGGTGAATACTTATTGACTCAAGACATTTCAGTTTTACATTTTTAATTCATTTGTAAACATTTTGAAAAACATGATTCCACTTTGTGTAGGTCAGAGACAAAAACATCAATTTTAATACATTTTAAATTCGGGCTGTAACACAATATAATGTGGAAAAAGTCAAGGGGTGAGAATACTTTCTGAAGGCAGTGTGTGTATGTGTGTGTGTGTGTGTGTGTGTGTGTGTGTGTGTGTGTGTGTGTGTGTGTGTGTGTGTGTGTGTGTGTGTGTGTGTGCACGTCTGTGCCACAGGAGGCTGGTGAGGGGAGGACGGCTCATAATAATGTCTGGAATGGAGTTGGTGGAATGGTATCAAACACATAGAAACCATGCGTTTGAGGTGCTCAATACCATTCAAATGAATTCCATTCCAGACATTACTAAGAGCCCGTCCTCCCCAATTAAGGTGCTACGGGCCGCCTGTGGTGTGTGTGTGTGTGTGTGTGTTAGGCTGATGCTGACTGAGATTGTCTTCTTTATTATTTACACTGAGCGACCAGGAGAGTCAGGTTTCTGACCCGGTCGAGTCAGTGTCCTTATTCCCCCCTCTCTCTCTTACTGCTCTGTCCATTTCTCTTCCTGAAACCGTGGAGCCCTCCAGCTGGGATGTGATAGGGTTGACGATCATGTCACCTGGCTGTCTGACTCTCCTGTTTAGGGTTAAAACAACTTCAACATGTCACCCAGAGAGATTTCAACTACCCCAGCCCCTTCCCCTTTTTGATATGTAACACCCAAGCTTACCTCATTTTACCAACGTTTTGTCTGTTCTCCTGTCACATCCTCATACTGCGCTCCACTTTCTAAACGTTTTAATTGAAGAGTTAAGCTCTCATCCTCCCTATGGGGAAACCAGACTGGTTTGGTCAAACTGTATTTTGGTCGTCAATCCCCAGTCTAGCCAGAATGGATAAACAGGCCGTGGTGGAGTCTGCTTTTAGCCTTTGAAAAGGACATGATCCTAAAATCACCTTGGACTGTCTGAAACATGATCCAGTCTCTCTGGTCTCTCTGCCCCCTGATGCTGAGCGGAGTAACACTGCCTGACTGAAGGGAACATATGAGCCCCCCTCTCTGTAGGTGAGGTCTGGACATTGTTAACTGAAATGTTGCTAGTGAGAGTAGTATCTCTGTCTAATGTAAAAGGAGAGTGGCTTTTCTAACCATTTGGAATGTCCATTAGCTTGGTGACTTGTATTCTCTGCCTCTGCCCACTTCGTATTCATCAGCTGTTCTTCTTTGTCAGCAAACTATCATAACTTAACAGTACAGGCAACAAACATACAGTGCAGATTTATCTACAAATGTACTGTTTTATACGATATATATATATTTTTTGATCTGTTTCTAGAATGATTGTTTTCCAGACCAAGTTGCTACCTGCTAGGATGCTAATATCCATTCTAGTGTGAGTTTTATATGTAATTCAATGGTGTCTCCTGTGTTCCAGACCAGACGCCGACCCCGACGCGCTTCCTGAAGAACTGTGAGGAGGTGGGTCTGTTCAGCGAGCTGGACTGTTCTATAGAACAGGAGTTCAGGAAGGCCCAGGAGGAAGAGGACAACAAACAGGTAGACAAGATGACAGTAAGACAGATAACCTGATTATCATGTAGACAAGATGACAGTAAGACAGATAACCTGATTATCATGTAGACAAGATGACAGTAAGACAGATAACCTGATTATCATGTAGACAAGATGACAGTAAGACAGATAACCTGATTATCATGTAGACAAGATGATAGTAAGACAGATAACCTGATTATCATGCAGAGAAGATGACAGTAAGACAGATAACCTGATTATCAGGTAGACAAGATGACAGTAAGACAACTAACCTGATTATCAGGTAGACAAGATGACAGTAAGACAACTAACCTGATTATCAGGTAGACAAGATGACAGTAAGACAACTAACCTGATTATCAGGTAGACAAGATGACAGTAAGACAGATAACCTGATTATCAGGTAGAGAAGATGACAGTAATACAACTAACCTGATTATCATGTAGACAAGATGACAGTAAGACAGATAACCTGATTATCATGTAGACAAGATGATAGTAAGACAGATAACCTGATTATCATGCAGAGAAGATGACAGTAAGACAGATAACCTGATTATCATGTAGACAAGATGACAGTAAGACAGATAACCTGATTATCAGGTAGACAAGATGACAGTAAGACAGATAACCTGATTATCAGGTAGAGAAGATGACAGTAAGACAACTAACCTGATTATCATGTAGACAAGATAACAGTAATACAACTAACCTGATTATCAGGTAGAGAAGATGACAGTAAGACAGATAACCTGATTATCAGGTAGAGAAGATGACAGTAAGACAGATAACCTGATTATCAGGTAGAGAAGATGACAGTAAGACAACTAACCTGATTATCATGTAGACAAGATAACAGTAATACAACTAACCTGATTATCAGGTAGAGAAGATGACAGTAAGACAACTAACCTGATTATCAGGTAGAGAAGATGACAGTTACACTATTCTGCACAATGACAATTATTTAAATGAAGGTTGGCCATTGTCTTTCCAAGTGCCAGGGTTTTCTCTTCAGGTAGAGAAGATGAGAGTAAGAAATACAAACCTGCTTGTCAAACGCCTCGTTGGTTCAGTTTGATACACTATTCTGCATAATTATTGAATCAAGGTCGGTTGTTGTTTTACGTTGTTATAAGTGTGAGGTGTTTGTATGTGTTTTGGATGCTCAGTTTTCCTGCTAGAACCATCAGCTGAATTAGACACACTGCTGTGCACAGGGCCTTCACCTGTGTTTATGTCTGGAGTACCGTAAGATAAGCCCAGGGGAACCCCGGGTCAACCCACAGCTGTAGGCAGACAGGTGTGTTATGGGTAGTCCCCCTTTATCTTGCAGGGTTATCATTCTTGTTTCCCCCAGCCACCAGACACACTCCATGCAGGTTTGGGCTCCCGTGTGGCACAGCGGTCTAAGGCACTGCATCTCAGTGCTAGAGGTGTCACTACAGACCCTGGTTCGATACCAGGCTGTATCACAACCGGCCGTGATTGGGAGTCCCATAGGGCGGTGCACAATTGGCCCAGCATCGTCCTTGTTAGGGGAGGGTTTGGCCGGGGTAGGCCGTCATTGTAAATAAGAATTTGCTCTTAACTGACTTGTCTAGTTAAATAAAGGTTCAGATGTAACTGTACACACAGTGTCATCATTCTTCATTCCCCCAGCCACCACACACACTCCAGGGAGGTAACTTCTTCCTTGTCCTGAAACACGCATAGTCACACAAGTCAACTCCTAACCAATTGTAACAAACTAGCTCACACACTCACAGCAGGTAGACTCTACCCTTCCCTATAATTCAATTCAAGGGGCTTTATTGGCATGGGAAACTTACCAAAGCAAGTGAAGTAGATAATATACAAAAGTGAAATAAACAATAAAAATGAACAGGTAACATTACACAGTTCCAAAAGAATAAAGACATTTCAAATGTCATATTATGTATATATTCAGTGTTGTAACGATGTGCAAATGGTTAAAGTACAAAAGGGAAATAAATAAACATAAATAAGGGTTGTATTTACAATGGTGTTTGTTCTTCACTGGTTGCCCTTTTCTTGTTGCAACAGGTCACAAATCTTGCTGCTGTGATGCCGCACTGTGGTATTTCACCTAGTAGATATGGGAGTTTATCAAAATCGGGTTTGTTTTCGAATTCTTTGTATCCCACTCACATGTCAGGATTCAACTGCTGTGTGACAGCAAGAGCCCCGACAGACAGACAGGCCAACGCAGACCACTGTGGCCCCTCATGATGAGTTCCTATGTTTTGTGGCCCCACTCTCATCAAAGTTGCCCATCCTGCTCTAAGAGACAGGCAGGCAGGCAGGCAGGCAGGCAGGCAGGCAGGCAGGCAGGCAGGCAGGCAGGCAGGCAGGCAGGCAGGCAGGCAGGCAGGTGAAGGGCTGTGACCTGACTGCTACAGGTGAGGTGAGGAGGCAGCAGGAGATCAGATTCCCTCAGGCAGCTGCTGTAGTTTAAACAGCTCACTTCATCTCTCAGAAACACAGATAGAGGGAGTCACGTTTCCTCCTGGTCCCGAGTCAAAGATTAACCGCAGACAGACAGACAGACAGACAGACAGACAGACAGACAGACAGACAGACAGACAGACAGACAGACAGACAGACAGACAGACAGACAGACAGACAGACAGCAGCTTGAGACAGCGAGACCAGACTGGACAGACAGACAGACAGCAGCTTAAGACAGCGAGACCAGGCTGGACAGACAGACAGACAGACAGACAGACAGACAGACAGACAGACAGACAGACAGCAGCTTAAGACAGCGAGACCAGGCTGGACAGACAGACAGACAGACAGACAGACAGACAGACAGACAGACAGACAGACAGACAGCAGCTTGAGACAGCGAGACCAGGCTGGACAGACAGACAGCCAGACCTGCACACTCGTCATGTGTCTGCGACACGTGTGGCTCACCAGCCGTCACCACTCACCACAGTCTCAGAACAGTGATGTCTGATTGGACTCCAAGGTAGTTGTTAATGCATTATGGGTCAATGTTAAGAACTCTTTACCTGTGAAATTATATCTATACTCTACTGGCCTCAACACAGCTAAACTGTATCTCTGTCTCTCAGACTGCTGATCCAGTGTCTGGTCTGGTCTGTAGACTGTATCTCTGTCTCTCAGACTGCTGATCCAGTGTCTGGTCTGGTCTGTATCTCTGTCTCTCAGACTGCTGATCCAGTGTCTGGTCTGGTCTGGTCTGTAGACTGTATCTCTGTCTCTCAGACTGCTGATCCAGTGTCTAGTCTGGTCTGTAGACTGTATCGCTGTCTCTAAGACTGCTGATCCAGTGTCTGGTCTGTAGACTGTATCTCTGTCTCTCAGACTGCTGATCCATTGTCTAGTCTGGTCTGTAGACTGTATCTTTGTCTCTCAGACTGCTGATCCAGTGTCTGGTCTGGTCTGTAGACTGTATCTCTGTCTCCCAGATTGCTCATCCAGTGTCTGGTCTGGTCTGTAGACTGTATCTCTGTCTCTCAGACTGCTGATCCAGTGTCTGGTCTGGTCTGTAGACTGTATCTCTGTCTCTCAGACTGCTGATCCAGTGACTAGTCTGGTCTGTAGACTGTATCGCTGTCTCTCAGACTGCTGATCCACTGTCTGGTCTGTAGACTGTATCTCTGTCTCTCAGACTGCTGATCCATTGTCTAGTCTGGTCTGTAGACTGTATCTCTGTCTCTCAGACTGCTGATCCAGTGTCTGGTCTGGTCTGTAGACTGTATCTCTGTCTCTCAGACTGCTGATCCAGTGTCTGGTCTGGTCTGTAGACTGTATCTCTGTCTCCCAGACTGCTGATCCAGTGTCTGGTCTGGTCTGTAGACTGTATCTCTGTCTCTCAGACTGCTGATCCAGTGTCTGGTCTGGTCTGTAGACTGTATCTCTGTCTCTCAGACTGCTGATCCAGTGTCTGGTCTGGTCTGTAGACTGTATCGCTGTCTCTCAGACTGCTGATCCAGTGTCTGGTCTGGTCTGTAGACTGTATCTCTGTCTCCCAGACTGCTGATTCAGTGTCTGGTCTGGTCTGTAGACTGTATCTTTGTCTCTCAGACTGCTGATTCAGTGTCTGGTCTGGTCTGTAGACTGTATCTCTGTCTCTCAGACTGCTGATCCAGTGTCTGGTCTGGTCTGTGGACTGTATCTCTGTCTCTCAGACTGCTGATCCAGTGTCTGGTCTGGTCTGTAGACTGCATCTCTGTCTCTCAGACTGCTGATCCAGTGTCTGGTCTGGTCTGTAGACTGTATCTCTGTCTCTCAGACTGCTGATCCAGTGTCTGGTCTGGTCTGTAGACTGTATCTCTGTCTCTCAGACTGCTGATCCAGTGTCTGGTCTGGTCTGTAGACTGTATCGCTGTCTCTCAGACTGCTGATCCAGTGTCTGGTCTGGTCTGTAGACTGTATCTCTGTCTCTCAGACTGCTGATCCAGTGTCTGGTCTGTAGACTGTATCTCTGCTGACGTCTAGGTCTGGGTTTGGCTGTGGAAGCTGTCTGTGTCAGTCGGGTCACCCTGGCCACATCTAGCCTCCTCAGTCCCCACAGTCTGGCGCTGTGGCGTTTATGGTTGAAGAGCTGTGCTCAGTCAGCACGAGTGGGAGGCGAGTCTCAGCAGGACTGTGGAGTACACAGCATGGCAGCATATCACAGGGGAGAGAGATAAGGAGAAAGGTTGGTTTAAGTTCAAGAGAGCATAGCTCACAACAGTATGCTCTTAGAAACAATGTGCTGTCTAGAACCAAAAAGGGTTCTTCAGCTGTCCACATAGGAGAACCCTTTGAAGAACCCCTTTTGGTTCCAAGTATAACCCTTTGGGTTCCAGGTAGAACCCTTTTGGTTTCCAGGTAGAACCCTTTCCACAGAGGGACAAAAGAGTTCTACCTGGAACCAAAAAGGGTTCTCCTAAGGGGATAGCCGCAGAACCCTTTCGGAACCCTTTTTTCTAAGAGTGTAGAAGTCTCTGGTAGGGAAGTCTGTTGTTGTTATTGGTCTGAAAACCAGACCTTCATAATCCCCCTCCCCCACACACACTCACATTCACACACTCACATTCACACACTCACATTCACACACACCTCCCAACAGTCATGAGTCCATAGTTTGCAACATGTAGTCCTTCAAATAAGGGGCGATCAGCAGTTGCTATATCAATTTTGGGACGTGTAAGTTAATGATATGTATCCATTGATTCTTGAAGAATATAACTTAGAAATGCCTCATGAGCTTAGTTCAACTGTCGTACCCCATCAGAACCAAAAATATAAGCTGGTTTTACTCCAATATTTGTAAACAAAGTAAATGTAAAAAAACACTATATAGCCTAAAAACATGGTTACAACTATAACGTTGATGTCATGGATGGTCGGTCCTTGCGTCTGTAGCTCTGTCTTTGAATTTGAGAGTGGTTACATTTCTTCAGTCCCATCCACCCTCTGCTTTTTACCAAAACAGTGATAGGGAGTAACTTTGCTATTGTTTCAACTGCTGATTGCTGCTTTAAATATTCCGGCTCTTGGTGAGGAAAGTGACTGAGCAGTACAGGGATTACAGTGAAGCTGTGGGACTTTAACATATAAACTAAATTAACTTAAAGACACATTATTGCAGTTGGCTGTTGACAATGTGTTCTGACTAGGTCCTCTCTCTCTCTCTCTTTCTCTCTCTCTCTCTCTCCTTCCTTCCCTCCTTTTCCTTCCTTCCTTCCTCCCTTCCTCTTTCTCCCTCTCTTACTCTGCCACTCTCCCTCACACTCACCATCACCCTCCCTTCCTCTTTCCATCAATCTCTCCCTCCCCCGCCCTCCCTCCCCCTCATCTCTCTCTCTCCCTCCCCCCCGCCATCCCTCCCCCACTCCCTCCCTCTCTCCCTCCTCTTCCTCCCTCCCTCTCTGCCTCTCCCTCCTCTCCCTCCCTCCCTCCCTCCCCTCCCCTCCTCTCTCTTGCTCCCTCCCTCCCCCTCATCTCTCTCTCTCTCTCTCCCTCCCCCCGCCTCCCCCCCTCCCTCCCTCCCTCCCTCCCTCCCGCCCTCCCCCTCCTCTCTCTTGCTCTCTCCCTCCCTCTCTCCCTCCCCTCCCCTCCCTCCCTCCCTCCCCCTCCTCTCTCTTGCTCTCTCCCTCCCACCCTCCCTCCCTCCCCCTCCTCTCTCTTGCTCTCTCCCTCCCACCCTCCCCCTCCTCTCTCTTGCTCCCTCCCTCCCTCCCCCTCCTCTCTCTTGCTCTGTCCCTCCCTCCCTCCCCCTCCTCTCTCTTGCTCCCTCCCTCCCCCCTCCTCTCTCTTGCTCTCTCCCCTCCCACCCTCCCTCCCTCTCTCCAGAATATATCTCTACATGGCCAGAACCTCCAGAACCAGCAGCATCATTCTCGGATGGGGAACCATGACAACAGCATAGTGATCCAGCAGGGCCTGCCCTCTCCCCAGTCCAGCTCTGTCATCACCCAGGCCCCCTCCACCAACAGACAGCTAGGGTGAGGCCTCCAGTCCACACCGCCTGGATTAACCAAAACATTAACTAACATTAGACCTGGGTCACATACAGCACATGTCAAATATGCTATTTTAGTATGCTTTAGTTTGAAATGCTTCCATCTCTATCCTCTGTGCTCAGTCTAGAGAACTACTCTGTCTTTGCTCTGTGTGATATTCACTACAGTGATATGAGGATGTCCTTCACAGCAGTGGCCCTGTGATTGGCATCCCTGTGTAGTCTCTGAGGTCACACCAGTGTTCTGTTACATCTGGATCTGTGTGTGTGTGTGTATGTGTGTGTGTGTGTGTGTGTGTGTGTGTGTGTGTGTGTGTGTGTGTGTGTGTGTGTGTTACTGACAAGGCGATTCATGTTTAGCTGTTGGCTGTGTATTGTCCCACAGCAGAGCATGTCAAGAGGGTCCCGCGGGGCAGGGATGAGGTCATCTCTGATGGCCCCGGCTGCTTTTACAGCCGTTTAGTATTTCACTCCAGAATAGTCCCTGTCTTTCTTTCACCGTCGGAAAGTCACACAGTAACTGCCTTTGGTTTCCATGGTTTCAACCTGGTTGCAACTGAAAGCCTTGTTAAAAACAGGGGTATGATTGAACTCAGCGTGAAAGGTGTGAATTTAAAGTCCTTATACAGGCTGATGAACAGGGTTCATAATGGTATAGGAGGGTCAGAGGACTGTTCAGTTATCCTTCAGTCAGCTTCTTACTGATTAAATGAACGTTCAAAAAGGTTTCCTGACGTTCAAAAACTCTTTTCCAAAAGGAGACCTACAGTGTGTGTCCAGTCGGGGAGTTTAACGTTAAGGCTTGTTGACGTTTGTTCATCTGTGAGCTGTTGAGTTCAGACCTCTGTGCTGTGCAACTAGTCAGGATGGGTGTTGGGTGTGCCCACCATGATGTCATAGACCCTCGTCCCGTACCCCTGGGGTGATATCAGCTTTTTGGGGGGAACGCCTTCATTGTGCAAGCGCTCCCCTTCACTGACCTGTGTCTTGAGTTGATGTTGTTTCCTCTCTCTTTCTTTCTCTCTCTCTTTCTTTCTTTCTTTCTCTCTCTCTTTCTTTCTCTCTCTCTTTCTTTCTCTCTCTCTCTTTCTTTCTCTCTCTCTTTCTTTCTTTCTCTCTTCCTTCCTTTCGTTGTATCAGAAAGATAATTGACACCTGAATCACACGTACATATGCAAGCAAGCAAGCACACACACACACACACACACACACACACACACACACACACACACACACACACACACACACACACACACACACACACACACACACACACACACACACACTAACACACAGGGGTGGATGTGGGTGTGCAGACCAACGTGCCACTGTGGCCCCTCATGATGAGCTCCTATGTTTTGTGGCCCCACCCTCATCAAAGTTGTCCATCCTGCTCTAAGAGGTCAGAAGTCAGAAACACCATGCAACTATTATAATGTTTTATTCACTGAATCACACTCCTATGACTAGAATCTGATTTAATTAGTCATAGACTATTGTCCATTCTCTCTCTCACTCTCCCTCTCCCTCTCCCTCTCTCTCTCTCTCCTTCTCTCTCTCCCTCTCCCTCTCCCTCTCTCTCTCTCTCTCTCCTTCCCTCTCTCTCTCTCCTTCCCTGTCTCTCTCTCTCTCTCTCTCTCTCCTTCCCTCTCTCTCTCTCTCTCTCTCTCCTTCCCTGTCTCTCTCTCTCTCTCTCTTGTTCTCTCCCTCTCACTCTGTGCGTGCTGTTATCTTTAAAACATGCAGTCTAGAAGTGGAAAACATGATGTCTTGGACTAGAAGTTAGGCCTATAGTCTGTCCTTTGTTGAGCTAGACCAATAGTATGTGAGCCAGACCTATAGTTAAGCCAGCTCTGTGTTAAGCCAGCATTGTGTTAAAGCAGCTCTGTGTTAAGTCTGCATTGTATTAAGGCAGCATTGTGTTAAGGCAGCTCTGTGTTGAACCAGCATTGTGTTAAGGCCAGCATTGTGTTAAGGCAGCTCTGTGTTAAGCCAGTACTGTGTTAAGCCATCATTTTGTTAAGGCAGCTCTGTGTTAAGGCAGCTCTATTAAAGCAGCTCTGTGTTAAGCCAGCATTGTGTTAAAATAGCTCTGTGTTAAGGCAGCTCTATTAAAACAGCTCTGTGTTAAGGCAGCTCTATTAAAGCAGCTCTGTGTTAAGTCAGCATTATGTTAAAACAGCTCTGTGTTAAGGCAGCTCTGTTAAAGCAGCTCTGTGTTAAGGCAGCTCTGTTAAAACAGCTCTGTGTTAAGGCAGCTCTATTAAAACAGCTCTGTGTTAAGTCAGCATTATGTTAAAACAGCTCTGTGTTAAGGCAGCTCTGTTAAAACAGCTCTGTGTTAAGTCAGCATTATGTTAAAACAGCTCTGTGTTAAGCCAGCATTATGTTAAAACAGCTCTGTGTTAAGGCAGCTCTATTAAAGCAGATCTGTGTTAAGCCAGCATTATGTTAAAACAGCTCTGTGTTAAGTCAGCATTATGTTAAAACAGCTCTGTGCTAAGGCAGCTCTATTAAAACAGCTCTGTGTTAAGTCAGCATTATGTTAAAACAGCTCTGTGTTAAGGCAGCTCTATTAAAGCAGCTCTGTGTTAAGCCAGCATTATGTTAAAACAGCTCTGTGTTAAGGCAGCTCTATTAAAGCAGCTCTGTGTTAAGCCAGCCTGTGTCCAGTCAGGCCTGTGTAGTTTTACAACTGGTTGGAAGATTACCTGGGTTGTGTCCCAAATGGCACCCTATTCCCACTGGGCTCTGGTCAGAAGTAGTGCACTATATAGAGAATAGGGCGCCATTCCGGACGCAGGCCTGGTGAATATTGGATGTGGAAGCCATCAGTAAGCCTGACTGACACCCCTATACAGACTCTTTGTACAGGAGAGGACAGGGCTGGAATTACATCCCCTTGTCTTGGAGGAGAAGAAATCACTGTCTGCCAGTAAAGACAGACATAAGGCTGTGCTGAGAGAGACAGGCCTGTTTTACCTGACTTAACCTGTCATCAGACTCCCCACCTCGCTGGAGAGGAGGAGCATGGGTAGGAAGACACCACTTCAGCATTTTCAGGGAATACAGTTGAACATCAGCCAGCTGGCTAAATATGACAGATTTACAGAAAGGTTCAGCAGCGTGTATTGTCTCTGTCGATAAGGTTAATAAACTAAAGTACCTTTTAGTTGGTCAACTTTATTCTATAGTACAGATTCATCCAGTTCAAAGTGTTTTGGTTGAGATCATCAGAAAATCATCTGTTTTGTGTCATGTGTTCACAGTTAAACCTCAGCTATGGCGTAAGCCTCTGCTAAATGTATCTTCTATATGCAGTCGCCTGATCAGGCTGTTTTTAGATGTGTCTGTTTTGGGATTGTTCTGAACGGGCCAGTGCATTGTGGTGTGGTGGTCATAGTCTGGGGAATCATTTGGTGTCTGTATGGTGGTCAGTACGGTCACTGAGATGCCAGATGGAGGAAGAATGCAGCTGTTTCAGGGATATTTACAGCAAATACCATCAGGAATACCCTAACATGGAAACAACGTCAGACACAGTAAGAAAAAAGAGTTTATGAATACACATCTACTGTAGCGGGAAAACCCAACGTATAGGAAACATGTAACTGAGAAACCTTTCAGTTTCAGAGGGTTATAGGAAACATGTAACTGAGAAACCCTTCAGTTTCAGAGGGTTATAGGAAACATGTAACTGAGAAACCCTTCAGTTTCAGAGGGTTAAAGGAAACATGTAACTGAGAAACCCTTCAGTTTCAGAGGGTTATAGGAAACATGTAACTGAGAAACCCTTCAGTTTCAGAGGGTTATAGGAAACATGTAACTGATAAACCTTTCAGTTTCAGAGGGTTATAGGAAACATGTAACTGAGAAACCCTTCAGTTTCAGAGGGTTATAGGAAACATGTAACTGAGAAACCTTTCAGTTTCAGAGGGTTATAGGAAACATGTAACTGAGAAACCCTTCAGTTTCAGAGGGTTATAGGAAACATGTAACTGAGAAACCCTTCAGTTTCAGAGGGTTATAGGAAACATGTAACTGAGAAACCCTTCAGTTTCAGAGGGTTAAAGGAAACATGTAACTGAGAAACCTTTCAGTTTCAGAGGGTTATTGGAAACATGTAACTGAGAAACCCTTCAGTTTCAGAGGGTTATAGGAAACATGTAACTGAGAAACCCTTCAGTTTCAGAGGGTTATAGGAAACATGTAACTGAGAAACCCTTCAGTTTCAGAGGGTTATAGGAAACATGTAACTGAGAAACCCTTCAGTTTCAGAGGGTTATAGGAAACATGTAACTGAGAAACCCTTCAGTTTCAGAGGGTTATAGGAAACATGTAACTGCTTTCAGTTTCAGAGGGTTATAGGAAACATGTAACTGAGAAACCCTTCAGTTTCAGAGGGTTATAGGAAACATGTAACTGAGAAACCCTTCAGTTTCAGAGGGTTATAGGAAACATGTAACTGCTTTCAGTTTCAGAGGGTTATAGGAAACATGTAACTGAGAAACCCTTCAGTTTCAGAGGGTTATAGGAAACATGTAACTGAGAAACCTTTCAGTTTCAGAGGGTTATAGGAAACATGTAACTGAGAAACCCTTCAGTTTCAGAGGGTTATAGGAAACATGTAACTGAGAAACCCTTCAGTTTCAGAGGGTTATAGGAAACATGTAACTGAGAAACCCTTCAGTTTCAGAGGGTTATAGGAAACATGTAACTGAGAAACCCTTCAGTTTCAGAGGGTTATAGGAAACATGTAACTGAGAAACCCTTCAGTTTCAGAGGGTTATAGGAAACATGTAACTGAGAAACCCTTCAGTTTCAGAGGGTTATAGGAAACATGTAACTGCTTTCAGTTTCAGAGGGTTATAGGAAACATGTAACTGAGAAACCCTTCAGTTTCAGAGGGTTATTGGAAACATGTAACTGAGAAACCCTTCAGTTTCAGAGGGTTATAGGAAACATGTAACTGAGAAACCCTTCAGTTTCAGAGGGTTATTGGAAACATGTAACTGAGAAACCCTTCAGTTTCAGAGGGTTATAGGAAACATGTAACTGAGAAACCCTTCAGTTTCAGAGGGTTATAGGAAACATGTAACTGATAAACCCTTCAGTTTCAGAGGGTTATAGGAAACATGTAACTGAGAAACCCTTCAGTTTCAGAGGGTTATAAGAAACATGTAACTGAGAAACGGCAGGTAGCCTAGAGGTTAAAAGCGTTGGGCCAGTAACCGAAAGGCCGTTGGTTTGAATCCCCGAGCCGACTAGGTGAAAAATCTGTCAATGTGCCCTTGAGCAAGGCTCTTAACCCTGATTTCTCCTGTAAGTCACTCTGGATAAGAGCGTCCACTAAAATGTAACTGAGGGGAGAAACCCTTCAGTTTCAGAAGGTTATAAACCTGTAACTGAGAAACCTTTCTGTTTCAGAGCGAGGTAACGGAGAAACCTTTCTGTTTCAGATGGAGGTAACTGAGAAACCTTTCAGTTTCAGAGGGCGGTAACTGAGAAACCTTTCAGTTTCAGAGGGCGGTAACTGAGAAACCTTTCAGTTTCAGAGGGCGGTAACTGAGAAACCTTTCAGTTTCGGAGGGAGGAAACTGAGAAACCTTTCAGTTTCAGAGGGCGGTAACTGAGAAACCTTTCAGTTTCAGAGGGCGGTAACTGAGAAACCTTTCAGTTTCAGAGGGCGGTAACTGAGAAACCTTTCAGTTTCAGAGGGCGGTAACTGAGAAACCTTTCAGTTTCAGAGGGCGGTAACTGAGAAACCTTTCAGTTTCAGAGGGCGGTAACTGAGAAACCTTTCAGTTTCAGATGGAGGTAACTGAGAAACCTTTCAGTTTCAGATGGAGGTAACTGAGAAACCTTTCAGTTTCAGATGGAGGTAACTGAGAAACCTTTCAGTTTCAGAGGGCGGTAACTGAGAAACCTTTCAGTTTCAGAGGGCAGTAACTGAGAAACCTTTCAGTTTCAGAGGGCGGTAACTGAGAAACCTTTCAGTTTCAGAGGGTTATAAGAAACCTGGGACATTTAGTAAGGGACTTGATCCATTATTTCTGAAGTATTGAATGATGTTAGATGTTAATATTGGATTTTGTCCTGCAAAAGGGAATGAATGAGGCCAAGCTATAAGAGAGAAGCATGGAAGCCCCTACCACTCTGACTCATACACTGACAGCATGGGACAGAAAGAGACAGAGAGGGGTTACCCTGACCCTGGTGCAGGACAGGAGCCCGTTGTTTACAACAAGTACCATGGACCCACATCACATGACTAGGAAACACTCGTTTCTAGATGAGCTGATTCACCCAGAGAGAGAGCGGAAGAGAGCGCTGGAAATGTTAACATCAGCAGGAAAAAGGGGGTTGAGGAAACCCCTCTGCAGAGGAACATAGTGGAACACCGGAAACCGTTAGGGCCAACTAGCGCTTCCATCCTTCTGTCCGTCCGTCCCTCCATGCATGAGGTCTCTCAACAGGAACTTCCTGTCCCCACAGCGGCTGCTCTGCTAGCTAGGCTAAACCACACACATGCTGGTGTGGTTACACACAGACCCAGTGTTCATCACAACAGAACAAAGTACTGGAGGTCAATGGGGTTCCACTCTGGTAAAGCACACTGAAAACCCCCAGTTGTCCCGTGTGCGGTATCTGTCAGCTTGTATGTGCCACTAAATTTGGTTGGAAATATAACAAGTTAGTTATTTATCTGTATTTTTCATTGTAGGATTGTGAAACCACATTCTGGTTCAGATATAACCTGAACCTAAACAGGTCCTTGTCCTATGTTGTTGTTGGTGTTGTTGTTGTGTTGTTGTTGTTGCTGAGCCCTACAAAGCTTTAATCCCGAAATGATCTTCTCACCGCGCTCCTTTAGAGAGCAGAGATTTGACTAGAGGAAGAGAGATCACCAGCCAGTACAGAATGAGTCTAATCCCAGCTGGGCTGGCCCACATCTGGGCCCTGGGCTCTGCCGAGCGCGAGGCGTAGAGCGTCCAATGAATTAGGATAACAAGTCATTTTCATTGCTCCACAATGTTTACTAAAGAGCTTTGAGGCTTGGAATCAATTAAGATTGGCTTTCCTCAAGTCAATTTACTTTAGGTTTGAGCTGGGCCTGCAGCTATGAAACCTGAGGAGGACAACGTCCCCTCCCCCCTGCTCCCTCCCTCCCTCCCCATCTCTATCCCCCCTGCTCCCTCCCTCCCTCCCCATCTCTATCCCCCCTGCTCTCTCCCTCTCTCTCGGTCTGTCTGTCTGTCTGTCTGTCTGTCTGTCTGTCTGTCTGTCTGTCTGTCTGTCTGTCTGTCTCTCTCTCTCTCTGACAGGAGAGTCCTTGAACACAAACCTTAGAGAACACCACTGACAGAAACCAGTGTTAAAACCAGGCCTTCAGAAAAAAGATCTTAATGTCATGGCTATCATTATCATACAAAGGCAAAGGGGTGTCCGACGGATTTCTGAATGTTCTCTGCCTTTTGTCAGGGCTAAATGTGTTAGACATAGCTGGTCAACCAAGATAGATACAGCATTGTAATGGGACCAGAACCTTTTGACTCACAGAAAAGGGAGGTGTGTGTGGGGACGGGGATGGGCGGGACACAACAGCACTGGCAACAATATCCAAACGTCTGGATGAGTAGGTTACCTCATGATTGAAACCTAATGAACTTCACCAGGCATGCAGCTCAGTGAACCTGACAACAACTGGCTTCTCAATCAGCTCTGATTTCAGATGTGGTATTAGGTTCAGTCATCAATTAACCTCCTATTTATAATACATAGGAATCTTTCCAGTGGTATTGTTCCGTATCCAGGAATCCAAGCTGGTACAGACAAGTGCTTATTGTTTAAGGTTGTATTTGACTGTAATCATTGCTAGTCGGATATATTATCCCTGTATGTTTTTTTGCTTTCCTTAATGATTTTCACGGTCAAATTGTCTTTTGTCTATTTTAAACTGATTAATTCAGAGCAAAAACTATTCTTTAACCAATAAGCTGACTGACTGTTATTGTTTTGGAATGAAAACTAATTGTGAAACACTTCCCAGAAGTTGTGAGAAGTTATTGCAGCACACTGGCATAAAACGAATCTTCACCTGGGGTCATTTTGTTATCAAAGTAATCTGTTATTATTAACGCACACACACACACACACACACGCACACACACACACACACACACACACACACACACACACACACACACACACACACACACACACACACACACACACACACACACACACACGCGCGCGCGCACACACACGTGCACACACGCACACACACACACACACACGCGCACACACACGTGCACACACACGCACACACGCGCACACACGCGCACACACGCGCACACACGTGCACACACACACGCACACACACACGCGCACACACGCGCACACATGCACACACACACACAGACACACACGCACACACACACGCGCACACACGCGCACACATGCACACACGCACACGCACACACACACAGACACACACGCACACGCACACAGACACACACGCACGTGCACACACGCACACACACACATGCGCACACACGCACACACGCACATACTCATACACGCACACACACTCACACACGCGCACACACTCACACACGCACACACACGCACACATGCGTACACAGACACACACACGCAAGCACACACACGCACACATATGCACACAAACACATGCGCACACACGCGCACACACACACACGCAACACACACGCACACACACACAGACACACACGCACGCACACACACGCACACACACACACACGCGCACAGACACACACGCACACATGCGCACACACACGCACACACACACGCGCACACACTCAAGCACACACACGCACACACACACACACACACACACACACACACACACACACACACACACACACACACACACACACACACACACACACAGAGACACACACACACACACACACACGCAGAGAGACACACACGCAGACAGACACACACGCAGAGAGACACACACGCACACACACACGCGCACACACTCAAGCACACACACGCGCACGCACACACACACACACACACACACACACACACACACACACAGACAGAGACACACACACACACACGCAGAGAGACACACACGCAGACAGACACACACGCAGAGAGACACACACGCACACACACACGCACACACACGCACACACGCACACACGCGCACACACGCACACACGCACACAGACACGCACGCACACAGACACGTACACACGCGCGCACACGTGTGCGCACACACGCGCACACACACACACACACGCACACATGCGCACACACGCACACACACACACACACGCAAGCACACACACACACACGCAAGCACACACACACACACGCAAGCACACACACACACAGAGACACACACACAGAGACACACTAGACTCATTCATACAGAGAAGTAGTGTGTGAGATATCCCCTTGACCTCCAGTCATGAAACGTAAAGGATGACTGTTTCTCTTGTTTGACGTTTGGAACTTGCCATTCTATATTTATAGCAGAATATCAGAGGTGACATTTCTCCTTTTTATTTCTCTAAATGCAGAGTTGGTCTGTTGAGGTCAAATGTGGATACTAAGTGCATGGTGAGATGAGTAGCACATCAGAAGAAAGGTCTGGGTGTTTCCCTCATAGAAGATGGAACTGGTTTATCAGCAGGTATGCAGCTCAGCTCAGTGAAACCTGGAGCAACACGAACGGAAGAGCAGTGAAGAAAATGACTCGGAGCTTTTTTTTCACATGTAGTTTCAGATACATGTTTATGTTCACACTTTATGTTCACACTTTATGTTCACACCAGGCTGCACAATCTTGTGGTCAGCCTATTTCTAGAAGGGAAGTTCACCACTGAAATAGCCCCAAGCGTTTTCATCAGTCTCATGCTCGGCTGTAGGGTACACTATGAGAATATATCAGGCTTTGACTTGCTTTGTTTTTTCATGGAATATGATCTTATGTGTATTGCAAAATATATAGAAACACTGAAGTAGGTGTTTCTATTTATCCATACAAGACCAGCTGGATAAAGTAACATTTGGTATTTGTTTTAGTCATCCCATATGACCCCTGACCTTTAGCTGAATGGAGAACCATGTTATACAGTCTGTATCACACCACTGCCTGTGATAAGCTACATTTTCACTGTGGACTATTAAGTACTTGAAGAGTGATTCACGATGACTCCATCATGTGTGAACTGAAATCCTCTTCCTTCCTGCTACAACTTCAGTTGTGCCAAAAAGCTGGAAGATGTGGAATATTTCTCCATTGTTTACATTTTTATTGATGGCCCGGGCCAACGCTTTAATAATAAACACATCTTACAGAGTGGGCGTGGCTTTAAGTACATAGAATTCACCAGAATTACATATATACCTCATCCTAATAAAGTAGGATTTCTAGGGTCTTTGTGTGGTCAGCACTCCTACTGTACACTGTTTTCCATCTATCTGTAGATAAGACAACGCTAGACACTGTTATCCTGCTGCCCGTTGTGTGTTGGTGTCGGAGGGGGGAAGTGGAGGTCCCGGTCACAATAACTAACGACCAGGGGTTCTTCTCATGTTTTCATTGGCCAGGATCTGACCTTGTGACCCCTGGCTGCTTCAGCCACACTTCCTGTATTATAGTTGATAATTAGATTGCATTTACACAATCAGGGAGATAAGTAGGATGGACGTCCACCTTGAGACCAGACCAGGGGAGGGACGTCCACCTTGAGACCAGACAGGGGAGGGAGGTCCACCTTGAGACCAGACAGGAAGGGGGGTCCACCTTGAAACCAGACAGGGGAGGGAGGTCCACCTTGAGACCAGACCAGGGAAGGGAGGTCCACCTTGAGACCAGACAGGGGAGGGAGGTCCACCTTGAGACCAGACAGGGGAGGGAGGTCCACCTTGAGACCAGACAGGGGAGGTCCACCTTGAGACCAGACAGGGGAGGGAGGTCCACCTTGAGACCAGACAGGGGAGGGACGTCCACCTTGAGACCAGACAGGGGAGGGAGGTCCACCTTGAGACCAGACCAGGGGAGGGACGTCCACCTTGAGACCAGACAGGGGAGGGAGGTCCACCTTGAGACCAGACAGGGGAGGAAGGTCCACCTTGAGACCAGACAGGGGAGGGAGGTCCACCTTGAGACCAGACAGGGGAGGGAGGTCCACCTTGAGACCAGACAGGGGAGGGACGTCCACCTTGAGACCAGACAGGGGAGGGAGGTCCACCTTGAAACCAGACAGGGGAGGGAGGTCCACCTTGAGACCAGACAGGGGAGGGAGGTCCACCTTGAGACCAGACAGGGGAGGGACGTCCACCTTGAGACCAGACAGGGGAGGGAGGTCCACCTTGAGACCAGACCAGGGGAGGGACGTCCACCTTGAGACCAGACAGGGGAGGGAGGTCCACCTTGAGACCAGACAGGGGAGGGAGGTCCACCTTGAGACCAGACAGGGGAGGGAGGTCCACCTTGGGACCAGACCAGGGGAGGGAGGTCCACCTTGAGACCAGACAGGGGAGGGAGGTCCACCTTGAGACCAGACAGGGGAGGGAGGTCCACCTTGAGACCAGACAGGGGAGGGAGCCCCACCTTGAGACCAGACAGGGGAGGGACGTCCACCTTGAGACCAGACAGGGGAGGGAGGTCCACCTTGAGACCAGACCAGGGGAGGGACGTCCACCTTGAGACCAGACAGGGGAGGGAGGTCCACCTTGAGACCAGACAGGGGAGGAAGGTCCACCTTGAGACCAGACAGGGGAGGGAGGTCCACCTTGAGACCAGACAGGGGAGGGAGGTCCACCTTGAGACCAGACAGGGGAGGGACGTCCACCTTGAGACCAGACAGGGGAGGGAGGTCCACCTTGAAACCAGACAGGGGAGGGAGGTCCACCTTGAGACCAGACAGGGGAGGGAGGTCCACCTTGATACCAGACAGGGGAGGGACATCCACCTTGAGACCAGACAGGGGAGGGAGGTCCACCTTGAGACCAGACCAGGGGAGGGAGGTCCACCTTGAGACCAGACAGGGGAGGGAGGTCCACCTTGAGACCAGACAGGGGAGGCAGGTCCACCTTGAGACCAGACAGGGGAGGGAGGTCCACCTTGGGACCAGACCAGGGGAGGGAGGTCCACCTTGGGACCAGACCAGGGGAGGGAGGTCCACTTTGAGACCAGACCAGGGGAGGGACGTCCACCTTGAGACCAGACAGGGGAGGGAGGTCCACCTTGAGACCAGACGGGGGGGAGGTCCACCTTGAGACCAGACCAGGGGAGGGAGGTCCACCTTGAGACCAGACCAGGGGAACTGAACTGCCACAGAATGGCTGTGTCCCAAATGGCACCCTATTCCCTATATAGTGCACTACTTTTGAGCAGAGCCTTAAATTAGTAAACTATATAGGGTGCCATTTGGGATGTAGACAATGCATGGGCTGATTTGACCTCCTGACCCTGCCTTCACATGCCATGCCCTTACCATCTGCTTGGCAGCAGGACATGGATGGATGAACCACTGTGTTGTGGTGACCTGACCTTAGAATGTACAGTAGAGAGAGAGAGAGAGATCAAATGTGTGGAGAGAGAGCGAGAGAGAGAGACAGAGAGAGATAGAGGTACAGTAGAGCAACAGGCAGGGAGAGGGAAGAGAGAGAGTGGGGTATGACAGAAAGAGAGGGGGAGGGAGTGTTAGAAACAAGGTAAATGAGAGAGAGAGAGAGAGAGAGAGCGGTAGAGAGGGAGAGGTAGAGAGAGGTAGAGAGAGACAGAGAGAGATGGGGTAGGGAGAGAGAGAGAGGGGTAGAGAGGGAGAGGTAGAGAGAGGTAGAGAGAGAGGGAGAGAGAGGGGTAGAGTGGGAGAGGTAGCGAGAGCTAGAGAGCGAGAGAAAGAGGGGTAGAGAGGGAGGGAGAGGGAGGGAGGGAGGGAGAGAGA